>NW_019716256.1:1495299-1704987 GCF_900074925.1 Ramularia collo-cygni | reverse complement strand
TCCTCTTTTTTAAGAGTATAGGTCCTAAGCTAGCTACGCTTAAGGATCTTAAATAGCCTAATATAGTTAGGTTAGAGCTTAGTCTTTATCTTATACACGACGAGCATAAAGTCTCCTTCCTTAAACTTGCTATTAGTATTTATAAAGGTCTTAGAGCTAATAGCCTTAGATCGAGCTACTTTTGCAATTAGTCTTTCCGCTACGAGGCTCCTTATATTAAGGAGCACTTAGTAGCGCTTAGTAATATCGTTAGGATTAAGCTCTATAAGTCGTAGGTATAGGTAATCTCTAAGTATTCGGGGTTCCTATCCGAATAGTAAGAAGAAAGGGCTTAAGCTAGAATTCGATTAAGTTCGAATTCGACTTATATAGAGTGCTTTAGGCAAGTAGAGATCCTATATATAGACGCTCTTACTATAGCACATCTTAGTAAGGATCCGTCTAAGCATACCGTTTAAGGCTTTAACCTTCCTATTAGTCTAGGGATAGTATAGAGTCGTAAGGCGGTAGTTAGCTTAGAGGGTATCTATTAGTATATTAAATGCCTTAGAGATAAAATTTAAGCTATTATCGCTTAAGACTTCTCTAGGTAGCCTAAAGTTCGTATAGATCTCTTCTTGCACGAACCTTATAATAGTCTTAGTCTCTTAATTAGGGACTGCTCTTATAAGTAGCTAGCCTATAGTATAGTCGATTACTATAATAATGTACTTGTTTCTATTAAGAGTAATAGGAAGAGGGCCTACTATATCGATCGCCTATCGTTTAAATAGCTTAAGGGTACGATCGTTTTAGTAGAAGTATAGTTCTTAGGCGGCCGTCCCTAATCGAGGCTTTTTACGAGTAACTTAATACTAGGGGCAGTTCCTTATATAGTCCTCGACATCCCTCTTAAGAGACTACTACTATCCTCTTATACGGAGGATGCTATTTACTCCTAGGATACTAAAGTAGCTATAGTCCTTATAGCAACGCTCTAAGAAATCCCACCTAAACTTAGGGTCGATATATAGTATCTTAGTCCCTAGTTTATTCTTATAGTATAGCAACCTATCCTTAAGTTCTAAGCTAGGCGACTTGTTTACTACTAGCTTACTTAACTTAAGGTCGACGGGCATTTCGCCTATCTCCTTAAAGAGGATTACTATATTAATTACCTTACGCTTAGAGAACTTGCGGATAATAGTTCCTCTAGTAGTATTAAGGTGGAAGGCTTAAGGTAGGGCAGTTAGGAAGTCTGCTGCCTTAAGGGATTAATCTCCCTACTAGGAAGATCCTTTACTAGCTAAGTTAGCTAGCCCTTCTCCTATTAAGTTAGGGCGACGAGAGATTGCATCCGGCATAATCGCCTCGCTGCCCTTACGGTACCTAATATTAATATTATATACTTAGAATTCTTCGATCTATCGTATAAGACGCTTAGTAGGCGTCTTAGAGGTTTTAAGGTATTATAAGCTATAGTAATCTATAATTACTTAGGTAGTATAACTATTCTTAATGTAGTAGTACTAGCGGCGTAAGGCGTCCTTAATCGCGAGAAGTTCCTTCTTATAGATAGGGTAGTTAAGTTCTGCTACTTAGAGCTTACGACCGTTAAAAGCGACCGGATAGAGTTTCCTATCGTCCCTAAGCTAGTATAGTACTACCTTAATAGCCTACTTACTTATATTAGTTTTAATAATAAAGGGCTTGCTTAGGTTAGGGAGTACTAGTACTAGGTAGCTATATAATGCCTTCTTAAGAGCTTCGAAGGAGATAGAGCATTATGTATTCTACTTAATTAGGCGTTTCTTCTTAGCACGTAGGGTAAGGTTACTCTCCTTAAGGTGATCGCTTAATAGTATAGCTATCCTTACGAAGTCTCTAATATACTTACGGTAGAAAGATGCTAGCCTAGTAAACTATCTTACTTCTTAAGCGTTCCTTAGGATTAGCTAATCTCGAATAGAGGCAATCTTGTCCTCTATAGGTCTTACTTAGTTATAGGAAACGTAATACCTATAGAACTCGAACTCTTAGACTCTAATAGAGCACTTCTTAGGGGATATAAAGAGCTCCTAGGCCCGAAGAGCATCTAACACCTGTTTTAAGTACTATTCGTGTTCCTTAAGTATTTTAAAGTACACGACAATATCGTCTAAGTACACTATAACGCTTTTATATAGCTAGTTAGCTAGAATATCGTTTATTAAGGACTAAAAGCTTAAAGGGGCGTTACATAGCCTAAAAGGCATTACCTTGTACTCGTATTTACCTTAACGAGTGTTAAAGGCTGTCTTCTATCTATCTTCTTCCTTAACTCGCATTTACTAGAAGCCTAAAGTTAAGTCGATCTTACTAAAGTATCTAGCTCCTTAAAAAGCGTTTAAGTAATCGTTAATATAAGGGAGAGGGAAGCGGTCCTTAATAGTTACATTATTTAAGGCCCGGTAATCGACATATATTCGCTATTTCCCTTCTAGCTTAGGCACTAGTAATACTAGGCTACCCTAAGCTAAGTAGAAGCGAGCGATTAAGCTACGGATAAGAAGCTCCTTAACCTGCTTCTCTTACTCTATTATCTATACTTAAGATAGTTAGTATAGCTATTAATTTACTNTACTTAAGATAGTTAGTATAGCTATTAATTTACTAGCTTATAGTCGCCTATATCGATAGAGTRCTCTATTRCTCTCTTTATAGGYAGCTTAGCTAGTAATAATAAGCGGAAGAGGTCTAAGTTAGYATTAATAAGCCGTTAGAGAGAGGCTTCCTTACTTAAGRGGGGAGGATCGTCTCTAGGCTYRAGGGGTAGGTTTCTATCGRGCTCTAAGTYCGGRGGACGRATRTCTTYTATAGATATTAAGAAGAGAGGGAGATCTTARTTCTATTTAAGGAGCTCTTCTAGCTCTTAGAGGGAATAGATATCTTYRTTAATAGTCTCCGTTATTAAGTAGTAGAGAGCTRCTCTATAGGGAACTATATATTTAGTACCCYTAACGTTTARGTATAGCTTACTAGTCTAGAAGTTAATAGTTAGGTTATATTATCGGAACTAGGAGAGGCCTAAGATTACGTCGTATCCTCTTAAGTCGAGCACTCTCGCTATAAGGGTACTCTTAAAGTTCCTAAGCTAGTATAGAATCTCTATACTAGTTAAGCTTTCTATTAAGCGGCCGTTAGGGAGTTTAACTTGCCTAATAGGAAGATCTACTTAATGCTAAGGGAACTAGGTAGCAATGTCCTTAGAGACGTAGATTCCTAAAGCTGTAGTGTCGAATAGGAACTTAGCTAGGACTTAGGTGTCCTTCCCTAGTAAGCCTAGGGCTTAGAGAAGATTAGTCCTAATAGCATTTAAGTAATCGAAGCGAGCGTTAAGAGGCATCGAGAGTAAGGATAATTACTAGGGCGATTTATTATCCTCTAATAAATCGTTACTTAGTTTTTTAACTTAGATGYATTACGAGCTTCCTAATTACGTTACTTAGCCTTAAGTTCTAGCTTAAGCTGCTTAGAGCATTTAAACTAGATATAGCTAGCTACTCCGYAGTTATAACACTTCGGAGAGAAGTTAGTCGAAGTAGGCTTACGTAAGTTGTCTTGCCTAATACGTTAGTCTAAGGAGTTTAGGTGTTCTAACTACTATCGGGTAGCTCTCTTCTTTCCTCTAAGGGAGCGATAGGTAGCTCGGTTAGAGCGATTACGTAAGCCTACTTAATCTAAGCGAGGCTCTCTATGTTATTCCGTAATCTCTATATTAGCTATATTAGTTCGCTAGGCTTAGTCTACGATAGGCTATAAGACAGACTTCTAAGAAGTTAAGCTAAGGCGAATAAGTTCTACACGGATCTCTAGCTTTAAGCTATCGTAAAAGGCTTAATAGATAGTAAGATTATCCGGCTTAGGCTAGAGAAGGCTAGAAGCTATTATTAACTTATAGTAGAAGGAGTTAATACTCCCTAGCTGCTTAAAGCGGCGGAATTCTTTCTACAGCTTCTCTTAGTAGTAGTAATCCTAGAAGTGGCTTTAGAGACCGTTAAGCATTATCTCTAAGGTATAGCTTCCTTAGTAGATAAGAGGCTTAAACTTAGTTTCCTAATCTTCCTACTAGGATAATGCATTCTTCTTTATTAAGCCCCCGATAAGGCTAATAAGCGCCTCTTCTATAGGTCTAAACCTCTAGTTAAGAGTAATTATGTTATTTAAGTAGCGGTTAAGCTCCTAAATCTAGAGAGTAGCTATATTATTCTTAACATCCCTATAGTAGTTAGCTAGGATGCTAATAGTCCCCTTAATGCAAGGGGCCCTCTTAGAGGGTTTAGAACCTCTATAGCAACGGTCCCTTAATAGGCCGTCGTTATTATCTAATCCGCTTAAATTAGAGCTATCTCTAGGGAATCCTAAAGCGGTTAATAGTACTTAACTACCCCTATTACCTCTATTAGCTTAGATAGTAGCGGGAGGGTCGTTAAGACGGAACCGTACTAACCCTAGGTCGCTTAGTCCGCGTAGGATAGTAGTACTATAGTTAAGTGCATCGTATTCGCGTAGTCGCTCGTTTTCGGCTTTAAGTTCTTAAAGCCTAGCGGCGACGGCTCTTAAGTAGGTCCTAAAGGTAGCGTCTTCTACATCTAAGGCCTCTAGTATAGCCTTAAGTTATCCTCCTTAAGGAGGGTTTTAGATATAGGAGTATAACTAAAGGTTATCGATTATATCGGCTAAGGAGTAGAAGTCGTACGACTCGCGCTTAAGCGAGCGTCGCGTAGGCTTCGAGGGTCCTACGACGATAAGCGGAGGGGCTTACTCGGCCTAAGAGGCATCTTAAGGGAGAGGAGAGCCTTCCTCGTCTCTTACCTTAGATAGGTTAGCTATTACTATAATAGCTTAGTCGGTTAAAGGTAGATAGTATTATAGAGGTAGGATAGTATAGTACTTTAAGAGAGAAAGGTTATAACTCTTCCTTTTAAATTAAAGTATCCTACTTCGTTTAAGTATAGAGTCTTTCTTAAGCGCTATAGCGGCGAATTACTAAGACACCTTTAAGTAGGGCGGAAGGAAATAGATTACCGTACGTAATGCATTAAGTACCTATTATAGTTATCTAAGATATAGTATATTACATTTCTAGGATGCTTAGCTAAGCTAAGGCGATTAGCGCTAGCTTAGCTATAGTAGTATATGCTTAAGAGGGATTCTTACGGGATATAGCGTATCTAAGCGCTATATCGGCAACTTTCTTAGTATAGCCCTTACTCGATAAGGTAGAGCGAGCTACTACGGCTCCGGGAACAGTTATAAAGCGCTTCCGAGGGCTCTAGCTTAGATATACGGTCTAAGTTAGAGTTTTTACCTAGCTACGGAAGTATATAGCGTAACGCTAGCGTTAAGCTAACTCCTAGGGTAGTCTAGTAGAAGAGTTCTCGTCGCTTTAATCTAAGGGCTATATTAATGTCTAAGATGCGTGTTCTTAAGCTAGTAGGCTTCTTTCTAAATCGTCTTATATAGGGCAACGGGACGAACTAGCTAGCCTACTAGCCCTAAGTAGGCGAGGTAGACTATAGGTCTAGCTAAGGAGCTAGACTTAAGCTCTTAGTTACTAGATGTTCTAAAATAGATGAACTCTAATTAAATCTACTTAAGGGAAAATTCCCTCGGCTATATAGTCCTGCCTAAGTCACGTGGCTACTTAAGCCTTAGGCATACATGCTCAGTTCTTAAGTGGAGACTTTGAGAACAATGTTCCTCGACGTTGTTAACAACTTGACATGTCGGTCGACCCATGCGTCATCAGGATAGGGCCTTGTTTCATTCTTCACATGAATCGGGGTACTTAGTGTATGTGTATAAGAAAGCTAACGCCATCGTCTTAGTGATGGCGGGCTCGCTGGCTGCTATTCGTCAAAATGCCATTCACCTCCCGGCTTCTAAGCTTGTGCTTTCAATTATTCATTCTGCTGGGTACAAGTAGAACCATTACCGCTACTACCATCCAGGATCTACCGAGCTGTKCGCTAGGATGCTATGCACAAGCGGTCGGCAACACGACCTGTGCGGTCAATGATCAGTATGTCAATGCTGGCGGAAATGTGTGCGATAGAGTCTGATCACGTTGGACGTTAGATACTGCCAGTGTACAAAGGGCTTCCAGACGATACTCGACATCGCTATCCCTTGTCTCTGTCACTCAAGCGACTGCCGCACGGAAGACCTCATCGGTAGGTGAATTGGCCAAGTCGCAGGGAACAAGCTAATACACTCTCAGCTGCTCAAAGAGACACGAATAAGATCTGCGCTTCAGCACTATCCTCAAGTAGCCAATCGTTCGCAGCCGCAACGTTCGGTTTGAATGTGTGCCAGGCTGCTGCAACGGGAACGGCTACAGGGGCAGTGACTATTCCGTCCGTGTCTGCGTCGACCACAAAATCTCCCGGCGATAAGAGCAGCGACACGAGCTCAGTGGTCAAGTCCTCGGCGGCACACACTGGTGCGCGGAACAGTGCCAGAACAGGGCTGGAAGCTGTGTCGATCGCAATTGTGGGTATGATGATGTTGGTGCTGTGATAGTCGAGCCAGGAGCAGATGTACTCCAAGGCCCATAGTCATGCAGTAGCGAGCTATGCTGATGGGGCTGTTCATGAGCATCATCTCCAGATTTCGCTCGAGTTGGAAGTGCGCAAGAGGATTGCTGTGTTCAAGATACAGCCTCTTCCCACTTTTTGCTCCAAGCCGTGAACTCGTCCTCTTTGCCGTCCCAGCCAAGTCTAACCGACTCACACGCAATTCGTGCTTCCTTTGTACATTTCTCAAGTCCTTCCTTGACGCTATCTTCATCCAGGTCGTAAAACGAGGCAATCGTATCGTCGATGTCGGTCTGAACGACATACAGCTGCGTTGCTACTTTGTCCAACGCCGCAACCTGCATGTTGTCTCCGCCTTTGAACGTCTTGAATCGTCTCTTGACAAGTGCCGTGTACAAAAGCACAATCTTCTTCAGCCTTGCCTCAGCGCTTTCCACAAGCTTTTTCAACTCTGGGCGATCCTGCGGCATGCTGTTTGCAGCATTGAACAAATCATCCAGACTATCCGTGTCTCCATCCACACCCTCGTCTCCGCTGTCCAATAGCTCATCATCGTGTCCCTCTGTGTCTAGATTCGTGCCTTCCTTCCATTCCTGCAGCTCCTCGATTGCGTCCTTGATCGAATCGCGATACTGTTCCGCCTTTTGTACCGCCAAGCCAGCAATGCCCATTTGCTCCAGCTCGATCAGCGCATCACAAGCCTCCCATACGACACCTGTGGAACTGAGACAATCCCTTCGACTCCCGCCAGGCTCATTCCCACTGGCAATAGATTGCAGCTCCTCCAACAAGTTCTGCACCTCACGAAATACCCGACGTACGCGTCTGTGTACTTCACCGGTCATCTGGGTACCCCAAGAGGCTTTCTCGACTTCGCATATTTGGACGACGCTCATCATTGCAGGAAGACATGTGCCACTCAACTCCCGCAGGACTCCGGCGATAGCGGTCGGTGTGAAGGGTTTGTTGATACCCAGGAGAGAGAGTTTGGTGGTATGCGCTTTAAGGAGTTTCGCAGCATCTCGCACAATATCCAGTGGATTCGGTGGGTTGGGAATTGCTGGAGTCGCTGTTTTATCTTCACTCAGCGAAGATCCAAACTGTCGAAGCAGTGCCAGAGTCGACGAGATCAGCTCGTTCAGAGCCCGTAGATCCTCTTCCTTGGGCGCCATATCACCAGAATCCTTGAAGCGTGATTGATTGTGATGTCTCTCTGCGGAGAATAAAAAAAGTCTCGACTTGCACTTTCGATCCCCGCCTTCCTCTTTGGCTCACCGAATTCCACGTCGCGTCATCCCGATCACTTCCATCTCCCAAACATCGACACATGGCCAAACCCAAAGGTGCGGCCGCCAGTGGCCACATAGCAGATCGCGTGGCACCGCGCACACTGATCTTCGACAATGGTGCACACACAATCAAAGCCGGTTTTTGMACGCCAGAAAAGGAACCCAATCTTGATGACTGCCATCTAGTCGCAAATTGCATTGCGCGTTCCCAGCGCGACAAACTCACTTATATTGGAGCGGAACTGGACGACTGCGGCGACTTTGGCGAATTGCAAATTCGAAGACCTGTAGAGCGAGGCTACGTTGTCAATTGGGAGAGCGAGAAGGCGATATGGGAGCGAACAATCTTCAATCCGAAAAGTGCCCTCCAATGTGAGCCTCATTCGACGAATCTGATCCTGACGGAGGCACCGAGCGCTCCAAGCGCGCTGCAGAGAATTGCCGACGAAATGGTGTTCGAGGAGTTTGAATTTGCGAGTCTCTATAGAACGACAGCGCCTTCGATGAATGCTTATGCGCCATCACCGTTTCCTTCAACCATCATTCAGCCGCAGCCCGGTACACCTCTTGAATGCAGCTTTGTCGTTGACGCGGGTCATTCGCATACGACTGTGACTCCACTCTACCACGGCCGGACCATTCACCCAGCTTGTCGGAGACTAGAGATTGGCGGCAAGACTTTGACCAACCACTTACGAAATCAATTAAGTCGAACGATGGACATGAGCCGAGAAGACTGGATTTCGCAAGAGATCAAAGAAGACGTCTGCTACATCGTCAAAGACTCCACGGACTTCGGCTCTACCCTCGAACGTGTCTGGAAAGGCGGTCAAAAGGATCCAAGGACCATTGATGCGAGCATTGTTGTCGACTACGTCTTGCCAGACTATGAACAGTTGAAACGCGGCTTCGCGCGACCTCACGATCCAAGCAAAGGCGCGAGATTGCGTCGATTGGGCATCGGAGGCACTAGCGAGATGGTGCTGCCGATAGGAAATGAGCGTTTCACCGTGCCAGAACTACTCTTCACACCTAGCGATATCGGGATGCAGCAAGAGGGTGTTGCTGGGACCATCATCCAGAGTCTCCAAGCTCTGCCAAAGGGGCTGTGGCAAGCGTTCCTTGCGAACATTATCGTTGTGGGCGGAACAAGCAAGCTGCCCGGATTTGTGGAGCGTCTAGAGGCCGATTTGCGAAGCTTGGTCGATGACACATATCTTGTGCGTGTCGCACAGGCTGAGGATCCGCTGAAGAATATCTGGCTTGGAGCGGCCAGAATGACACAGAACGAGGAATTACTCAAGTCTCTGGTGGTGACGAGGGCAGAATACTTCGAGCATGGAGATCTATGGACGAGGCGTCGGTTCGCTGGTAAGGTTGGCCGCTGAAATTTATGAATGCATCAACTCAGCTCCATTGCCTGTGTTTCGGCATTGCTGTGTTTGCTCGCAGCGAGCACTGCCTCCTTCGCCAAATCTGCGAAACGCTCTTGGTTAGCCRGACAGTCTTTACCGAGCGCCCGCAGCAACTTAACGCCCTCTTGCTGGACGTTCGGCATTTCGTGCCGGCATAATCGCTCGAGGGCAGCGATTGCGAGCTCATCGTCGCCCATCATCTGTCGAACCTCGACTGATGGCCTTGAAAGTTGGATGAGAAGTCCTGCCACAGAGTGCAAAACGCCGGCATCTTCCTTTGCTGTTCCAATGTGGACAGCCATCTCTAGCAGGGGCTGATGAAGTTTGTCGAGCGTAATGAGAAATTGATAAGTCTCCGTCGGTAGAGCCCATAACAGGTTCCCGATAGTCTGGCACGCGGCAGTGAGCTGGAGACCATTTGGATCTCCAGAATCGCCAACATCCTTTCCGCGTGCTCGCAAGTAGCTGATCACAGCCTTGACTTCCATATCATCAAGGCTGTACGTCTTCGAAAACTCTGGGAGTGCCGCGGTATCAGATAGACACCACACCAAACTCATGCTCAGCGCAAGCAGCAGTTTGGCGTCTTCGGCACCATCCTCAGTCTCCGCATTCAGCGCTGCGACCTTGGACTGTTGAAGTTCTAGAATTCGCCAGACTTTGCCTAATTGCTTCGTTGTAATAATCTGTAATTGAACGCCGGGATCTCGGAGGAAGATCAGCACAGTCTCGATGAGCGATGCCAGTGTCTCCACATCCACTTTGTTGGCGTAGAGAGACGGCAAAAAGAGTAGCTCGTGCAGAGAAACTTCCGGAAGAGGTCGACTGAGACTGGGATCCACTGTGGCCTTTTGCCCACAGATCCACAGTAGCAGATCAATGGCAAAGCTGCATTCCTCAAAATTTCCAGATTTCGCACATAGAGCAAGCAATGCAAGGTGAAGTCCAGCTTCGAAGCCCTTCTTTTGAGAGGCTTCGTGGTCATCGGCGCAGATGTTGTAGAGCACTTTGGTAGTCAGTACCCGGATTTCTGTATCTGGTAGATGAAGACATTGCAATGCCCAAGAGAAGCCGATATCAGCTACGACATCTCGAGCAGCATTGTTATCGGCGCATGCATTGGCGATGCAACGTAGAGCAAGTTCCAGCGTCTCAAGATCGTCGTTTATGCTGCATTCGAGAACATCGATTAGGGTCCTGAGAGTAGCTGGGTCTGCGAGACGATGCCGGACCGTCACATGATGCTTGCTTGCATWGGCTAATATAGCGATAGCGTTGTTGTTGTTCGTCCGGTCTGTAGACGAGATCGAAAGAGACTTCAACGCCGCTTCAACTTCCTCGTCGGTGGTCATGGTTTATTCTTATCTTGGAAGTTGATCGCGGCAAGTGAAGCTGAAGTGACGTGAAGAAGGTTTAGGGACTGACTAATCAATCCCTGTATAGAACGAACTTCTCCAGTCTCCTGATAGATCTAAAGAGATGTCGCAAGCTGTCTCGCCGATCGAATCCGACAACTAAACACAGCTACACCTTCAATATGACTCGCGCACAGCAAACGATCTCCTTGGGTCTCTTGGTCGCTTCTGTAATTCTGTCCTGCAACCCCTTCTGGAGGCCACACTAACAATTGCCAGCTATACACGGTCGCATTGCTCGGACTCATTCCCCTACCACATCTCATTCAGTCGGAGATAATACCATACGTACGATCACAATCGCCAAACCACAGAATCGCCAATTACGAAATACTGATACAACATAGCTGCCTGTCTGGGCCCTGGTCTCCTTCGGCGCATACCTCTTGTTCAAGCTAGGATTTGGCGTCCTTACGTTCAACGATGTTCCGGAAGCACATGAAGAGCTGATGCGGGAGATTGACGAGGCACGGGCAGATCTCAAGAAGAAGGGAGTGAGTGTCGATTGAGAGGGAGGATGTCAAAAGCATAAGCTGGCGTAACGGATTCGGGGGTTATGGGAGGGCGGAACGAGGATACAGCCCATCTTTGCGAGGWTCAATTCGCATCGCTTTGAACTGGGATCTGAAAGTAATGGTACATCTCGGCAATAACCAGTTTAAGACCCGAGCAGGCTTACTTGTAATCGCCAGCAGACGCGGTTTTGATACAAATAGTGTATACTTACTCAAGCCACGATGCTAATTGGCACCTGACGAGCAAGCCGCTTGACATGCCGCGCCAATCATGGTAAGAGAACATGAAGAGAAAAAGGCTGTGGCCAGCTAAATGAATTTCACATGCTCAAACGCTAAAAGTGCTATCAAGAGGAGACCAGCTCATAAAACAAACAAGACATCGACTCTGCTAGGGAAAGTCCCTCCTTACGCGCTCAATAGCGGAGACCATTTCTTGCCCACTGGCCCAACCAGACCAAGACTCACTACCACTCTGAATACCAACTGACAAGGTGCCCCAAATATATCGCTTGTCTCCGATTCTGCCCCAAAGGGGTCCACCAGACTGTCCGCCGCTGACATCCGTGTCCGTGTAGACGGGTCCAAGGCCATCGCAGTCCCAAGGCTTTGAAGAAAGGATTGGGTTGCCTTGCACGCGATAAGGTCTCTGTGTGCCATCGCGGTCTCCAGGGTATCCCATCGACCAGAATCCGGGCCAGTCACGTCTGACACCTGGATCCGCGACCTTGACTCCAAACCAACCCAATTTGTTTCCGAGTTTGTTGTCGAGGACCATGACCGCCCAGTCGTTCTTAGTCCCGCAAGAAGATCCTCCCTTCACATCGTTGAGTGCGATTTGAACAATCTGGCCCGCTCCAAAAGGTTCGCCATTGTCGTAACCAGGAGAGAATCTAGCAGATGCGTTCTCGATCAGAGCGCAGTGCTTTGCCGTCAGGATATGTCTCGGGCCGACAAGTGCTGCAGAGCAAACCACACCGTTGGACCAGCCACTGTAATTTTCAGTCAGTCAATCGCTTCTCAAACGTTTGCCAAGAACCCGAGGATACTCACATTCTACCAACATTCCGCCAAGGGTATTCCCTCGAAGTGAACTGCTCCCGGCTATCTTTGCCATTGATCCATCGCCGCACATAGCCATTGATTGTGTTGCGTTCTTGCTCCGGAATGAAAGGTTCCATTTTCGTTACATTGTCCGGGGAGATGAGCGTTCGGTACTCTTCACTATCCAGGTACAAAATCTTAGGAACGACATCGGTGGTCTTGAGAGTTCGAACAAGACTGTTGTCGAATCCCACATCGTATCTCGCGGTGATGTTATTTGGAGAGTCACGAGGGTGGAGGACTGGTTTGGCGTTGACAACGGTCCCAGCTGCGAGGAGTAACGCCGTTGCGGAAACATGGAGGCGGACCATGGTTGGGTCTCAACGTTTGAGCTAGCCGTTGGGGTGGTTGGTAGAAGTGTATTGGTGTGCAGGTGTGTGAAAGGCTTGATGAAGAAGGGTACAATCTGCAGGAGATCAATCGGGTTTATGTATTCCTCTGCATGTTCTTGTCAGCCTCACCAACGCCGACCCTGCCTCTCTATCGATGAAGGCTGGTGTTGTATCGTTCCATTGCTCTGTTATAGACAGATCTCCAAGACTTTTGTAAGACTGAGCCACACTATCTGGAAACGCCTCTCCGTTTACCGCATATGGTATTTATGGCACCAAATCCCTAGCATGTCACATGCGACTAACCCCCTCGCTGTGGCACTGCTGTACATGCGGCGCGAGACGTGGATCAGTAAGCATTCGGGAGATACGGTACGGGATTTCAGACTCATTGTCATCATCAACGTACATATGCTCAGRTGTGTAGCAGAAGAAAGCAGGAACCAACAGCAAACCCCATCTCGCAACCTTTGACCAGAAAGACTATGGCAGCACATTCTCAACAGTAATCGTACCCAACTCAGTCCTGCCAACGATCATGTCGAGGACTCTCAGAAGTCCCACTCCCACTCATCATCCTCATCGTCGTCGGCGTGTRCAGAAGCGGCACCGTCGTCGAGGTAACCAAGTAACTTAATGTTCGGCTCGCTCTTGATGAGGGCGCGAGCACGGCGAGGTGTGCGCAGGAACAACTCGTCTCCATTTTCGGACCGCGCCCGCAGCCGAAGACCTGTGGTCTGTCCTTCGATAAGAGTGCTTCTGGCATCCGTATCTTCTTCGACGCTCATTGCCGAATCTAAGTCAAGTCCGCCGCACCAGGTCATCCAGCCGTCATTTTCAACAAGTGACTCCTCTGAATCCATGACGGTCGCTTCAGAAACAAGCTCCGGCTCCTCACCGCAAGTCAGACACCAGCAATGCTCTACGTGACCCATTGAGAGGAATGTCGCAAGGTCACAAACGCTTTCAGATGGACTTGGACCAGTCTGCTCCGTTGGGGCTGAGACCGCGAATAGACTTTGCTCACTTTTGAACTGGGCGGCTGTGTCAACTGGCACTCCCTCGGTGACCTCAGCCCTGGTGTCTATAACGACATTGATGATCTGCTCAGTGATTTGCTCAGTGCTGGTACAGGATGATGTAAAGCTGCTGACTGGTGGCCCTGCTGCCGATGTGCAAGATGGATGCGTGCGTTGCATGCTATACGGCTCGCGATTGAAAGTCACATCCTCGCYGGGAGCGAACATGTCGGCAAGATAAATGGCCGAGTCTCCCAGAACATTGCTTTCGAAGTGATGAGCAGCAGTCTCGTTTGCGTAACCTGTGAGGCTGTTCGTGTGAACGTAGGGCACATCGGAGCAGGCAAGCTCGAACGGACCAGACTGCTCGTCGTTTAAAGGTACCGAAGACTCTTCAACGTCTGCTTCCTGGTCTTTCCAGCACACACGGAGCTCGTTTGGATTTTCGTCAAGCTGCTGCGGAGCCTGTTCAAGAATGTTCCAAAGATTAGCAGCAGACGGCAAGTTGGGCTCTTTACCCTTCGTCTCGACGGCTCTGGCTGCCGCAAGGATCCTCTCAATAGCTTGAGTGATTGAATCTTGCTTAGCTGAAGCGTCCGAGACCTTGTAATCCTCGTTCGATGGGTCGTGCAGACCCGCGCCCGGTGTTTGACCCATTGGACCGTTCGGCGGAAGGCGGACTTTTGGCTTTGGCGACGTTGTGCGTGGTGGGAAGAACCGCGATTGCTTTCTTGGTAAGGTCGGTAAATTTCCTCCCCACAGCTGCAGAGAGTGGTACTTCTCCGTGGCGAGGGGCGAGGACTTTGGCTCCTGCAAGGACGAAAGGTCATAGAAGTTGGGTAGCTCCCCCGATCCGACTCTGCCACTCGTCAATGACGGAATTGGTGGACACCAGGTTGGCACTCCTGCGAGCATCGGAAACGGCGAAGGCGGCGGGCTGGCGCGAGGCACGATCAAAGGCGGAAAGTCTGGTAAGCTGAAACCGTGAAATGTGACGGGAGGAAGCGTTGKGGCAGAAGCGGCCACATGCCTCGACCCATCATCATCGGTGTGCCGCGAAGCGGAGGTTGTAGGCACGGCTGACGCTGCCGGTCGGAGATCAGTGAGTAGCCAAGGGAAGATTTCGAATTGAGAGAGCGTCTTTTCAATGTCATGCGAGAGCTGCTCGTTAAGCAAGTGGACGGCGGACTTCCTCTTGTTGCGCCTAGAGTCTCGACGCTTCTTGGCCTCCTTCGTACCACGGCTGTTACGCGAGCGTCGATGCGGCCGAGAARGGTAGACTTCTCTGTCCCACTGAGCCGAGGCCTCCGGACGTGTCAAAGGCGCGAAGCGATTGCCTGTCTGGAGCATCAGTCAGGAACGAGGTAGGTCTTGGTGGGACGATTATGCGGACAAGATGGTGTTCTTGGATGGTGGATGCTCATGTCAAGTTGGCCGGGCGGGTGACCAAACACAGGCTGAGGCCTGTCGAAATGAGCATCCTGGAATCCATTACCGCGTCGCGCGCTGTAGGGTTGTCGTAGGTTGAACGACTGCGTTTCAGGGGTGTTGAGCTTGGGAAACATGGCAGATGGTATCTCCTCTTGCTCGGCGTGCGTCTAGGGATGTGATGGTACAGGCACCTTTTGAATCAATGAGGATCGATGCCGTGTAGGTAGAGGATAAGTCTCAGGCTAGATGCAGATGATGTATAGTGGAAAGAATGGGAGAGCGGAAGGAAAGACATGAGATTTGAAGACGAAGCAGGCACTCGGTTTCTTACTTGCCCTGGTCCCTTTGCCAATGCTGAAGTAGCTGGACAGCACTTTCCCTAGACACCAGCAGTTCCCCGGCTCTCGCGGAAGGCTAGATGTCGATTCGATTAAAGGTGTTTCCGGGTTGAGGTAATACAACGATGGACGTTGGCTCCTTTTCAGTGACTGCAAAGACCTCTTCGTCGGCCCTTTAACATAAATTCCACGAGTTGAACGGGATGCATCTTGACAGACGGAGCCAACGTGTTTGGCTCCATCGCTGAGGTATTGCCATTGTAGCAGCAAGGACACATGTATGGAATGTCAGCTTGGCGTATCGACCTGTCGTCACCACCTGCGAAGCGCTTTAGACGGTCTATAATCATACCAGCCTGTAGGTATATTCTAATGCTTGATGATGGCCAACGCTCCTACAAGAAAGACTGAAGTGTGAGGTTGTCGGGAAGAACGGAGAGAGTGGAGTATGTAGACCCACTAAAATTCAATCCCAGCTCCGCTTCAACCTTTTTCGGATCTCGACTCCTCATCATCGACCAGCTAATCTTCAACCTCGCCACCAGCTGTTCGTCGCTGTCCCTCCGTGTGGCCGGCGCTCCAGGAGTCATTCATCGCACACTCGTCCCTCTCTCGCTCCTGGGGACGCTGGATCGCCCTTCTAAGACATTGTTCAGCGCCGAATCCGCGGTCATATATCCGTTGCAAACGCCGAAGCCACTTGGAGTAAGCGGACTACATCATCTCTCTCGGATTCACCATTCAAGGCCATGCCACCGCACAATGGCGAGGGTGTTGCACGAAAGCCGGCCAGTAGGTCTCATCCTGCTCCAACGCGTATAGTACCTGCAATTCCTCTGTCCCTGTCCCGTGGCAAGCCAAACCGGACGAAACAGAATGTGGTAGCCGCGTCCACCGCGGCTCTCGAGCAAAAAGTGCCAGCTGGCGCGGGACAGGACAATGCGCAGACGCACGATCAAGAGGATGTAGCAAAAGCAGCGGCGCCAGCTCAAGAGGAGGGTCCAGGGCATGAAGCGCAGTCCAATGGTGGTGATCGCGTGATTGCGCCGTCAGTTGGCACTCCAGTATCACACAGCAGCGTGGCCATGTCGGCATCAGACGAYCACGCTGCTGCACCCTCCAGCGAAAGCGCTCCTTCGAGTGAGGCATGGACAAATGGCCAGGCAGAAACGCACAGCCCAGCTGTTGTGTCTAGCCCAAGCACTGTACGCAAGCCCTCGGACAGGTTTGAGATGCGCCAGATCAGGACGGAGCTACCACCTGCATTCATTCCGGCTGAGCAGTTCGCTCCGCGTTCCGCCACATCTTCCCAGACGCGCCCGCATCCACACGCTCTACCGCACGGACATCCTACCAATCCCAGCGTAGGCAGCATTGTATTTGGCGGCCGCGATTCATGTGGCTCATCACCTGCGCCGCCATTATCGGCAGGATCTGCTTACCTTCCGCCTCGCAACGTCCCAATGTATGGCCACATGCACAATGGGTCCGAGACGCAGGGATTGCAAATGGTTCAAGGCAACGAGCAATTCACCCAACGCCAGCCAGGCTTCGTTCCCTCTGTACCTCAGCAACCCTACCAACCACAGATTGAACACCCTCACGCACACTTCCGATATCCTTCCCGCGAGGTCCTCGCGGCTGGGATCGTTTCGCCGCCTAATGGCTACGCTGCAGGTTCACGCTCGGGATCCCCCTTTTCGCCACTTGGACCGGAGTCCCAGAGGCACGGCTCTGACCTTCCGTTCGTCCCTGGACATGAGCATCTATCTAATGGTGGTAAGCACATCCCTCAAGGACCACGAGCTTCGTTCACTCGAAACGCTCGTCCCATCCCTCCACAAGTCCAATACCACGTCCCACCCCCACCTCCTCTTTTCCCGTATCCTGAGCTGGCGACCTCCTTTGAAAATGCCGAGTCACTCCGCGGGTACGCTTTCAATCACTTCAACAATCCTGACTTCGCCGATTGCGTTCTCGAGCTTGCCGATGAGTATGGCGGTCGTCTGCCATTGGAGGGTCACCGCATCATTCTCAGCCGTAGCCCTGTGCTTGCGGCAATCATCCGAAGCAATGATGGTCCAAATGCGACAGTTCCTAAGCCCTTGGTGAAGGTGTTTTTGAGTGGCAAACAACTACGTATCCAACCAGTCGTGCTAGCGATCAGATATCTTTACGGCGGACCATTGCCGCCATTTGACATGTACGATTCTGCTGCACCGCTCGGATCCTTCAGCGTCTCTGTGAGGGAACGGATGGATACTGCCCTACAGCACATTGCCACTGGCTCCTGGATGGGCATTGCCGCCATTGCTCACCGTGGCGTCGACATGGCGGCGAGTCTCCTCAATTGGGACACAATCTCATCTGCTCTAGAGYTTGCGCTCGATGGCGGGATCAGCCAGATGTGGCCCATTGATGACGGCGAGGAGCAGCACAGTACATGCTCCAGCGACGACTCCGTGACCAAGCCCGAGGCGGGGGGCACCCCAAAATACGGCCACTACGCGTCCGGTCTGCTGCAACGAGTGATTGAGTTCACGGTACAAAACATACCCTCGAACTTCTACATCGACTCGGCTGCACCAGCCTCGTCCGCGGTACCTCGCCTGCCTGTACCTCCTCCAAAACATGAAAGCAAGTCATCCAAATCCGACCCAAGACTGAGTAAGATCAAGTTTGGCGATATGTCGGCTGAAGCAGAGATCCATCAGCGGCCATCTCCTACAGCGACGGCGATCTCAAGTCTCCTACTGTCTTTGCCGTTTCCCCTCTTACGTTACCTGCTTGAGCACTTCCTTCTTACCGAGCGCCTCGGGGCAGAGACGGTGGCATCCATAATGCGCCAGATCGTCGGTGAGCGTGAAGCCCGCCGGCTCAAAGCATCCAAGGCTCTCGCGGCCAGCCAACATGCCGGCGGACTCGACACTTATCTAGTCCAAAACCTGTATTGGCAGGAAACTGTCGAGTTCTCCGATCAGAGCCGCTCTGGCTTCCGGCTTGCCCGTAAGCGCGTTGGTATGGACACGCCACCGAGTTCTGGTACTGAGTCCGAACGGCATAGTGGCTGAATGCCTACTAGTCCCTCATCTTCGCGATGAATTTCCTGTTTCTTATTTTGCATAGCAAGCGGAAGGCGTTTCGGTCGGCGGATGAGGAATGTGTGATGATCGAGTGGCCTTGAGAAACGGACTTTTACTTCCCAAACTCGCCGTTCACCTGGGTTTAATTTGGACATGTGGGCAAGAAAAGTTTATTGAACTTAGCGGGTTTGCTGCTTTGGTGATATCCCCTTCTGGACATGCTAGCTACACATGGCGTAGATACGTGGACAAAGCGATTATGATTCTTTCGATGCCGACTCGCAGCATAATATTTCAATGGCTCAAGGCGGAAACGCATACAACGTGTATGTGAACTGCAGTCACAGCTCCCTCGAAGCAGATCTCAGCTAATGTCACATAGCCTCCAGATCAGTTTCCTCTTTGAGTACAATTTGGGCAGCGCTACCTCGTCCACGCCGTACTACATTCACCAAGCACCACGGCGTACTTGCACGGACTCCAAACAATCGACTCGACGATCCTGGTGCTTTTCAATGTCAGAGCATGTGCACAATGGCTGGCTGCAGTCTTTTGTTTGCGATGTCTGATCGGTCAGGTGTCTTGGGGTCTTGGTCTTACAGCGTGGGCAGCGATTCACGCCGGACTTGTTGGCGCTCTTGTCTGTGGCATTCAATGCCTCAATGGGCTCCACAATCGTCCAGTCGTCGTGATCTGATACAGCATCTGGCGAGTCCGGCCAGTCGGAGGCAATACGTTCTAGTCAGTCGACGTTAGCCGATAAGCACAGGATGGAGGTGTCAATACCTCACCGTCGCCACGGACAGTCTCGCCTGGAGCTGTCAGACTGCGTCTCGGTGGAGGGAAAGGCAGCTTGCTGGTGCCGGGGACTGGATCCACGGCTACACGGTGGATTGCTGGGAGCGATAATCTGCGGGTCCTCTCCGCTCCGCAACTGTGGATCGGCTGTTCTTTGTAAGCCATTGACGATGGCATGTCACATCGCAGTCGAGCGAGGATCGAGTCCTCTGTGTGCTCGTAGGCGAAAGGAGGGTGGGTGCTGAACATTGTGCTGTACTTTCGCCTGACATATTCTGGAACTGACATGGTGGCGAGATTGGCACATGCAAAGGTGATGTTGAGAGTCTTTGCGGGGATGAACTAGATAGATATATGGTCCACCTTTGTGGTACGTCTCACTGGCATCCTCGCTCGAGCAGATCGCCACATGCGTGCATATAAGCGAAGCAATGCGGATGTGCATCAGATGTGGTGTGAGAAGTGTTGGCATTGCTATTCGCATCGATGCATTGGGGCGAGCTGCGATTGAGGAGTCGTTGATACGAGCTGCAGTACGCTTTTGAGTCTGTCTCAACATCATATCCAACAATGTATTGTACTCTACGATTGAGCTCGGCATGAGGGTGACATGCAATTCCCCACAAAACTAGAACATCAAGCAAAAAGGCATTTCTTTCGAAACGCAATTATGTACATTGATGCATCGCAGCATTATACATGCTGTGTCCATGTTGCTATGCTGACATGCGGGAGAACCGCTCGCTTAAACCCCTGCTCATGGAGCTCAACGTACATTGATTGCGGCACTGATATGCGGGTGAGGGATCCTCACAGCGATGCAGCCCAGCTCTCGATTCCAGGGCCCGACTTGGTAATACAGCCCGTCTTGCCATGGTGGGAACTCCGATAAACGATTGTTTTATTGTTGGTTGATGTTGAGGAGATATGTACTTGTGCAGTGTAGAGGGTTACCATTGACTACCCGTACTGGAACAAGAAGCACAATTGTTTCATTCGACACCATCCTCATCTCTGTCGTGAGCCAGGAAGGCGACTTCGCCGATATCCGTCTCGCTGTTATCACCACAGCTGGGATGCTTGTCTCGGGCTCGTGGTGGTCCGGCTCRTGTCGAAAGCTCTCGCAATCGCGCCACACCGAACGGGACCTCCAAGTTCGATGAACCTGTGTGAGCATCGCACAATAAGGAGAGAAGAAGCTGAAGAGTGTAGTGAGCGTCGTTCCCACCGCAATGCAGAGACGACATCGCGTGAGGTACACTTCGAAGCGTCAAGAGCCTATGCAGAGAGGCCGAACGTATGCCAAGCGTCTCCGCAAGCTGGTGAGTATCAACAACACCTGTCACTAGGGTCTCAATTTGCAGATCGAGTGAGTCCATGATCTGAATCTCATTGGGAATTCCGTGTCCTACCAGGAGGATCTTCCGTGGAGTGCCCTGGTCGGACCTGCTGCCGAGCTCGTCAGACACTATTTTCGAGAGCTCACAGCTGTTTGCTCTGATCGTTTGACCAAACATAAAAGGCCGGTTGCGTTGAAATCTCTTGAATGCAAAATTCTTGTCTTGAATGTGGAGTTCCGCCCTTACAGACGGGAGAACATCTCTGCTGTCAAGAGTGGCAAAGCCTACCTCGTTGATGCCTTCATTCTCTGGCTCACCTTCGAAATCGATCGACACAAACACAAAGTCTGAGAATATCGGTGTCGAAATCGGATTCTCGCGGATCAGGTCCGCGCTGAATTGCTGTAACATGGATTGACCCACGAGGTACAGGTATTGAAGTCGCTCCTGCCGAGCCTTCCGAGCCATTCTTTTTATGAGCTTGGAGAAAGCTCTCATTCCTTCTTCCAAAATGTGTTCGATGTCTTCATGGTCAGGTCGATAAGATTGGTAGTAGAGCTCTTTGTCGTAATGAAAGACCTCCCGGACGTAGTTGCGCAGATCGGGAGGTGCGTGGTACCATCGCTTCTTCCAGCTCTGGATCTTTTTCGGGGTAGACAGGCCTGACACATATATGCGAAATTCGTTGAGCTTCGAAAGTGGCAGGCGAGGGGGTCGGGATGCTGGACAGATTGAAGTCGCGGGCATGTTTTTGGACATCTTGACCGCAAAGATTGTGCGAAAGCACCTTCAGTTTTGTAGATAAGATGTCGGACAGAGCTGTCACACCTAGTTWAATCTTGCGAAGATAACATGAAAGCCAAGTTTGAGTTTCGCAGCTTCCACGGGACCGGCTACCGAATGATTTGGGCGCTGGGCCCTCCAGTCGAGACGAAAGTCAGGCATGCTTTCTTCGCTTCCAAGGTTCTCTTGTACTACGCTTCCTTTAAGCGCCAAGAATGCATGTGACAGATGGTAGATACGCTAGCATTGGTAAATGTGAGATGAACTGGTACCAGTACTGTGAAAAACTGGTAAAGGCAGCTGCACTTGCTCTTTCCGGGCCAATCCTTTCCCTTAAGGCTCAGGTCTCCTCGCGGCCAGATAGACGCGGATTGCTGTGACTATGCCTATAGCACTTTAGCCATGTCCATGCAAGAAACTCTCTCGAAATCGGAGAGACGGAGCGTCCTCCGCGGTCCATTGCTCCCGTCTCGTGTCAAATCGGTCTGACAGCTCACGGATCTGGTGCCGTATAATTCCTACGTTTGATCGTAGTGCTCCAGGTGGGACCATCCAAGGCGAATCGCGTGAAATCTTGACTACGCTTCACTGTGCCCCTGACATTGCAGCCCTTCTGCATCGACAGTCTCCTTTTCGGACATCTATGTCGKCGGGAATTCTGAAGCAGTATCAGCCAGGCATATCTGTCTGACGCCATTTGTCGTCGTGGCAGTAGTGGCGACGATTTCAGAACTGCGTGCTGCATAGTCTCAGCTCGGCTGACGTTGATGTCGATGTCGATATTGATGTCTGTACCTTAGCGACATCGGCGGTTGGCCTTCGGCATCGGAAACAAGGAGCGAGCTGCGGCACGAACGGCACTCGGCGCTCTAGTGCTCTTCCGCCATTTGGACAGTTTGGTTCGCGGGGCGCGTGGCAGCCATGTTGTTGGATCATTGAACTTTGAAAGCATTCCATGTTTCGACGTTTCTCTTGTCCAGCACCCGTTGACAATCCAAAGTTGCAGTGATTGAGTTCTGGGTGACAACGGGCAGGGCAGGCAAACTTTTTATGTGCCAGGATCAGCTGCTTCGAAAGGCCTGGGACAAATTTTGCCACCATGTCCCTGCCATCGAAGGAAGAAGCCGACAGGGACGTCGTGCACAACAATAGCGCTCCCAAACACGAATCTTACCCCGTGCAACCTCCTAGAGAAACAGTGGAGCCATCCTATACCGATGAAGAGCATGAACAGTTGGACGAAGAAGCCAGAAATGCCTACAATGGAGCAGAGCTGGAAACCGTCGCATCCTCAAAGCCATCCGTCAACAACATTCGATCCGTGCCAAATGGAGGTCTGACAGCATGGCTGCAAGTCTTGGGATCCTTCTTTCTATTCTTCAACACTTGGGGGACCGTAAACGCCTTCGTAGGTACATCGATGCTCGTGGCTCTCCAACATACTAACGTTCGACCAGGGAACATATCAAACCTTCTACGAAAGTGACTTCCTTTCCTCCACATCTCCCTCAACGATATCCTGGATTGGATCACTACAAGGAACCTTGCTCATGCTGATAGGGACCCTCACTGGACCGGTCTACGATGCAGGCTACGTGAGATCTCTCGTAGCGACTGGATCCATCCTCGTGGTATTCGGCCAGATGATGCTGTCACTGTCAACCACCTACTGGCAAGTCTTTCTTTCCCAAGCCGTCTGTATCGGTCTGGGGACCGGATGCCTGTTTGTCCCATGCGTCGCGATCCTCAGCACATACTTCAGCACCCGCGTCGCCACAGCTATGGGTCTTGCGGCCGCAGGATCAAGTTTCGGGGGCGTAATTTATCCGATTGTCTTCCACCGATTGCAGCCCATGATAGGCTTCGGCTGGACTACCAGAGTCATGGGATTCATGATGCTCGTCACGCTCGCAGTCTCCAATAGCGTCCTCAAAGTCCGCGTACTTCCAGACGCACGACGAAAATTCGTGGACCTAAGCGCATTCAAAGAAGGCCCGTACGCGTTCTTCGTTTTTGGCTGTCTGATCGGATTCGCCGGACTGTACACACCCTTCTTCTACATTCAATCCTACGTAATAGACACCGGTATCGCTGATCCCAGTCTGGGATTCTACTTTCTGGCCATTCTTAACGGATCCAGCTTATTCGGCAGAATCGTTCCTAACATCGTCGCGGACCGACTCGGCCCGTTCAACGTTGTGATACCATGCGTCTTCGCTACCGGGCTTCTGGGGATCTGTCTGATTCCCACGCGAACAGTTGCATCTGTAGTGGTTATTGCTGCTCTCTATGGCTTCTTCTCCGGGACCTTCGTGTCTCTCCCGCCAACGATTTATGTACACATCACGAAAAATCGCGGTATGATCGGTACGCGTATGGGAATGGGATTTGCGTGTACGTCGATGGGGATTTTAATTGGCACTCCTATTTCTGGGGCCATCCTAWCAGGCAGCAGCTACACCTGGGTGTGGCTGTTCGGTGGCCTGCTTACAATGGCAGCGGGTTGCTCGATCACTGCTGCGCGGGTCAGCAAAGGCGGTTGGAGTCTCAGGAAAGTTGTGTGAGAGTTAATCAATGCTATGGTCACTTGTTCTCTCAACAGCCGTCTGGAGCCAAAATGTATGGTGTATGGTCGACATGATGACCCAGCGTGCGTACAACCGCCGACTGTTCCTCACGCTGTCTGGCTGGAATCAAAGCCTCTGTGAGCCAGCGCCAGCTTTGCTGAGCTTGAACCCACCCGGAACCAGCGTCTGAAAGATTTGATCCGGGTCATACTTCTTGGAGACATCTCGCATGAACTGAAGATTCTCAGCACCATAGCTTCCAAGCGGGTCCTGAAACGGTGCGGCGTTGTTCAGGAAGACGAACGGATGAGACATCCCGAGGGCGTTGGTGTAGTCCTGCACTGCGGCGAGCCAGACTTGCGCAGCCTCATAAATCTCTCCGTCGTAGTCCGCGTCTTTCCAATGCGGATTCAGGCGAACCACTGCGAATTGTCAGTCATTGTAATGAAAAAGGTAAGTCAGGGAGGCTTTACTGATAAGGTTTTCCTTCGTGTTGTTCAATCCCATCATGTTTCCGCCCAGCTTGGTGCTGTGATCGGAGTAGAACCKTGGAATGGGCGTGTATACGAATTTCCATTCCAAGTCAGGCACATGGGAGTATTTATGAAAAGTGTCGAGAGTGATATCGTGGACGCCCTCGAGAATATTCGAGTTCCGGGTGCTGTTTTGCACAAACGTCACGGTCGACATCAAAGATCTGGTGCCATACTTAGCATCTGGTTGCCCGCACAGGGCTCATCAATACCCACCTGTACGCAGGAGCAATGTCATGATGAGGGGCAAAACCCGCAATGGGCTCGACCCCAAGGGATTTGGTGACCCGTGGCACGATTGAGAGGAAAGGTAGCAGGGCGGGGTGGTTATCGAGGTCCTTGGTGTCGGAAATGTCAGCGAGGATGTGCGTGTCGTTCGACCCGGTCTTGAAGCTGAACTCAATGCTCATGCTTGAATCTGGATCATCTTTGTTGTTCTCGGTGAACCAGGCGATGCTATTCAGGACGGTACACGTGGAATCGATTGGGTAGATGAGGATCCCACGATACACATCGGCGTTTTCAAAGGCAAGAATGTCGAAAGTGGTGACTATGCCGAAGTTGGAGCTACCACCTTTTAGTGCCATGAAGAGGTCGGAGCGGTGCGTCTTGTTGGCGTTTGTGATCTCTCCCGATGCGAGGACAATCTCATAGTTCAGCACATTGTCGGCTACGAACCCATGCGTTGGGCTGAAGAACGAATATCCTCCACCGAGTGTCAAGCCCCCAACTCCGACGCCTGGAATTCTGCCTCCCGTGAAGGCAATGCCTGTACCGTTGAGTGAATCATAGGCATCAGACCACAGCGCACCGGAGCCGAGGCGAACAGAGCTTCTGTCCTCGGCCAAAACAGTCCGATTGATCCAGCTGAGGTCGATTGTGATCCCGTCGTGAATGTCGTTTGCGCCTGGCCATGGGGCGTGACCTCCAGACTTGATAGCGAATGGGCATGTGGAGTTTCCACTGCCAGCGCCTGTTCTTAACATGTAGAGCGCAGCAGCGATGTCGTCGGCAGAGATTGGTAGGAAGATGCATGATGGAAGGAGTGGCGTGTTGGTGGCCCAGCGTTCGTCAAAGGCATCGTACTGGGCACTCTCGGGGATGAGGAGCTGCTGCTGCTCGCCGTACTTCTCGTAAAGGCCAAGGCACTAACTCTTGTGTCAGTGACGTGTCTCTTGGGGGAGCCTCTTATTCTGCTCACACAGGAGTTGACGGCATCTGTGAGCTGAGAGGAGGCAGAGGCGCCGAGGAGGAGCAGAAGAAAAGCTGCCATCATAGCTGGGAAGGCCATGGTCTCTGTTTGTGATTGGTGGTTCGAGGAGAGTTCTCGGTGGAGCGAAATATGATGAATTTGTCCAAACTGGTCAGAGGCTGCGTTTGTCTGTCAAGAGACGCAATCATCAGGTGTGCTCTCCGTGATGCCAAACACCACTCTGCATCCCGGTCGCCTTTCTTCGTGAAATTCAGTTACTCGACATCAAATCTATTTGAATAAGAGTCTCTAAATGAGCGCCAATTTGCTCAATGTTTGGAAATGGCGGCTATGAAAGGCTTGAACGAAGCTGTAGTTACTTATCTTTCTTTGGTTGGTTTGCAAGCCTACATCATGTATGTTATGTTACCTCCACATCATTCGAACAAGTCAAAGGCCATCCCGTAATGTCTATGAATGGGAAACATCTTCTACATATGGTTCTGCGAGACAAGACTTCCTGAATTGGAAGCAGGCAGATGCGAACTCTGTTGAAGTGAAGTGAAGCGATATGTCCCCATGATGTCATTCGCGAGATCCATGTCACTTTGCATCTCTCCACTTGCTTCTTCGCTCTCCGTTCAAGTCCACAACGAGAATGCGGTACGCGCTTCGCGCTCTACGGGGAACAGCGACCTCRCCATCCGCTGTCTACAGCCCGTGTGCAAAGCTGCAGGTCCGTCACATAGCGGCAACATGGCCGCGACAGAGATCCAACGATGACCAAGTCCGTCCCATCCAACTGCAAGGCTACTATGCCGACGCCCTAGATGCTCCGCTTCGATCCCTCCGGCAAAATGACAAGCCTCCCGCGGATCCATCTCCAGAGGATTCCATTCCCTTGACGGAGAAGGAAAAGACACTGGCCAAAGCGCGTGTGGTCTTTGGAGACCGCAACACAGCCGCTGAAGAGCGGAGGCAGCAGATGGAGAGCAAGAGCCAACTGATTGCCGGGATCTTGGTGCCACCCAAACCCGAAGAGCCGGACAACTGCTGCATGTCCGGTTGCGTGAACTGCGTTTGGGAACTTTTCCGCGAGGACTTGGAGGAATACGCTGCGAAGAGCAAGGAAGCGAAGCAGAAGATGATCGAATTACGGAACAAGGGTCAAGCTACGGGTATGATGGCACAAGAAGCTGGTATGCCGGCCCATGCAGCAATCAGCATGGATGATGATGGTGGCGGGAGCGAGACAAATTGGACTTCTGCGCTACCTGTTCAGACAGCTCCCTCTGCCGATGCCGACGTTGATCTGGACCCACTGGCAGGCATTCCTATCGGCATTAGAGAATTCATGAAAACTGAGAAGAGACTCAAACAGAAACACAGAGACGCTGGTGAATACATAGAGACTGCCCTCGACAAGGACCTACGAGCCAGTGTTTGGGGGAGTGGAACTTGACCGCCGCGGGCCTTTACGCTGATTCCGCATCACCTGCTTCGCATTCATCTTGCAGGGAAGCAGACCCTACTGAACCGAGCAACCTGTTGCATTGGCATCATTCCCACAATTGGGATCAGTATGAGGCCTCTTCCGCTTCTTGACACTCACAAATGCGTTGCCTGCTCGACGTAACCGCTGATCTCTCAGGCAAAGATTACACGGCGCCTTAATTCGTGTCCCATTGTCCATGTTGTCGGTGAGAAGATCGCCACTGCACGACTTTGCCTGCGCGGCTTCCACGCATGCAATTTTCACGACCGTGCTATGGCCACACTCAAAGATGGAGTATTCGGTATGGCACATTGTGTCAATGTTGGGTGAAGCTGGGAACGAAAATGGCTAATGGCAAATATGAGCGAAGATTCGCACCAACAGAAGAATCGCCAGCATGCGTTGGCGTGGTCACGTTACTTAGACGGCCCAAGGAATAGAGCGACGTGCACATGAAGCCAACGACAAAGATCAGAAGACCCGACATGTATAATGATGATTTCATATTGTATCACACACTCGTTCTCTCATAATACACTAACAAACTACCGTGGTATCGTGCGTGCGGTCCAAAGGCCGAAAAAGTGCGCTAAAAGCATTCAATCTCCTCCAGAACAAATCACCCCCTGAGCCAGACAGCCATTCGGGTCGTACTCTTACACCGATGAATGCGGGAAAAACACAGAAGTTTAGCTTCCTCCTCCTTCCTGTCTCCATCCTCAAAGGTTATCAAAGGGGGATCGGGGTATTATTCGAGAGCAAAAGGATACTTCTTACACAGAAGTAGATGAATTGGTATTTTATTGTTGCTCATACTTTTGGGCATGCTTGCAGCAAGAATCGGCAATCCTTAGAACATGCCGCCATCCAGAGGAGTATTCGCCTGGCGCTGAACACGCTCAGGAGAGACGGAAGGATTGAACGAATYGGGACTGTATCGCAAAACCGGGCTGAACGCGTTTCCTGTCTGCGGAGTGACGGGACTTTGCGAGGGATCGGGTATGCGAACGACATTGCTTGGGGGGAACTGGTGATCCCTGGGTGGAGATGTTTTTRTGGACGCGGGCTCCGGGATGGATGCTCTGAGAGAATCCTCGCTCGAGTCTGCGCGACCCATGCCAAACAGCTTGCGGGTTCCACGGCGGCGAGGGTTCATAGGTGGCAGTGGCGGAGCCTCATCCATACCGTTTTTCAGCGAAGCACCTTCAGGTAGCGCGACTGTGTCCACATTCGACGTTGATGATATCAGCGTTGGTTCCGAGATGTCCGATTTGGATATGGTCTTCTTCCGATGCAGCTGTCCTGGGCGTATGACATTCGTCGGTATGATCGGAACGTGGGTGGCGTTGAAATGAGAGCTTGTAGCAGATAGGGGCGGCGTCGAGCGATTGGTCGATAAGCCTGGGGATAGCACCGGAGTGCTCGATCCGCTGTTGCCCACTCTCAAGCTGTTTTGCTGATACATTTGCTGATATGCCAAAGCACTCTTGGCGTCGAAGATGCTCTTCTTGCTGGYGCTGTCCCTATCGCCGAAGTCACCGCTCATTTCTGGCGACACGCAGCGGGGAGAGTCAGGCACCGACTGAGCAGCAGCGCTAGATCCGGTCCCTTCTATCATTGCCTTTTCCAGGTCGTCTCGGTATGGCCCGGTGCGACTCCTCGATCGTCCGGTGGCGGTCGAGTTTGAGCGACTGCGGTTGCGACCATTGATGAGCGGCCTGCTCGATGCCAACTGGCGCTCGTTCTTGGCGGCTTCGCCGTCGCTGCTGTGGAAGTCTTGCTTGAAAGCAGGGTGACCAGCAATGAACGGCGCCCGCGATGAGGCATCACCCCCAGATCGTGCCGACTCTGTGCTGTATCCATCTCTCTCTGCCGCACTTTGCAGACTCGTACTGCTGATGTTCGCGCTCGAAATTCCGAGCGTCTTTCCTGTCTTTGTAGAGGCATCGCGCATGTTGCCGATCGATTCTCTGCTAGTCTTCGGTCGCAGCATGCCAAACGCCCTCAAGCCACCAGTCGCGGCAGCCGACGCAGGACTCGTTCCTCTTGACCGACTGTTTTGCACCACTTTCCCTTTGATTTTTTCCTGGATAGCATTACGACGTACGGCCAGCTCGTTCTCGAAGGCGTCTCGTTCCTGCTGGGTTGCGGTGCTTGCATCGCGAGTGTGCTGTTTACGCAGTTCTTGTTGCCAGGAAGGGACGGCCTCGTGCTCGTGGGATCTCTGAGATTCGCTGCCAAGAAGAGAACGATTGKAAGAACCCTCCAACGGGGGAGATGCATCAGATTGTTGTTTGGGATGAAAGTTGGAACTTGATTCCGTCCGGTTGGCATCCTCGCGCGTCGCACCGGAGAAGCTTTGTGCTTCATCCAGATCCCACGGATTCGAAACACTGTATGCAGACTCCCGTACAGATTCAGATGTCTGCAAAGCGTTGCCAATTACGTGGCTGAAGGAGTCGGATTTCCTAGAGGTCCAAGGCAGCTCGGGGACGTTGGGAAGATCATCTTCTTGCAGGACAAGATCGTCCATTGGATAGAGCGAAGATTGGTTGCTCCTCTGTCGAAGATGACGCACCATGCCATTGAGTGGTTCATGTGATTCCGGGCCCAGCGTAGGTGAGTCCAGCGTGCTGTCAAGTTGAAAGCCTGGCGCTGGGGCATCAGCGCGTAAGGTCTGCCAAGAGGCGACAGGCTCCAGCTCTTTGAGCTCAGAGTCTTCGCTCTCCTCCATGATCTGCAGATTCGACCGCTGACTCCGCAACGCTGGGTGCTCCGACACAGGGTGGAGAATTGACGGTTGCCACTTGTTGGAATGGTTCGTGCCATATCCATACTCGGGCTTGTTGAACGATTGTGCGATCTGCGTTGCTTCKTCATCGTCTTCGTCCTCACTTGCACTGATGTCGCCAAAGAATGTGCGGTGGGTATCTGACGCAGACGTCTTCTGCGCGGCGACCTTTGCGGGAAACTGGTTGACCGCGTTCTGGAACACTGTGTATGCCCTTGTCGGTTCGTGCTTGGTAGAGTTCGACCGAGCTCTGGTGTACGGGTCAGGAGACGGCGTGGCCGTGGTCCGCTGTCYGTCGTGCTCGTAATGATCAATTCGCTGCTGCACTGCAGGATGTGCAGTTCTAGTCTTGGTGACTGCACTGGACTGCGCTCGTTGGAGCTGCTGTTGACGCTCAAGATATTGTTGCTCGTCGAACGCGTGCGCAGGCTTGTTGAACGCGCCCATGGCTGTGGCTTTGCCTCTGTCGGCAGGCTCCAATGCCTGGGTTAGAGCATCGGATTCGTCATCGATTGGGGATTGAGGGCCGCTGTTCATGGAATTTGGAGAGCTCAAGTTCCTTAGGGAACCAAGAGTATTCAGCTGCGACGGAGCTGATGCCGATGCGGATGGGGACTGCGATCGTAAGGCGTACACTGGCTGAGCTGCACGATCCCGTAGATTGGTGGCACTCTTAGTACCATGCAAGTAAGGAGACGGCCTCGAACTGGCCAGCGAGCGCTGTTGCTGCAAAGAATTCAGACGCGTCAGCGCAGAGGCCTGCTGGTCTTGCATGTGCTGGTCCAGGCCTTGGTCGTACAGTCTACGATTCTTGRGATTCGGACGGTCTTGTGAAGATGAAGTAGACATGGCTGGAGCTACTAGAGGTGCTTGTACGTTCGCAGGAGATGCCGCCGCACTCGTATTCTGCTGCGAAGCAATCGACGTTGCAGCGGTGGAGGATCGTGCGTCCGAGCGTGCAGTGGACGATGTTGTTGACCGTTTCTTGTCGTATGTAGAGAAGGATGGCGAGTGCGAGAGATCCTTTGCGGAATCCGTGGGTAGAGAGTCGTACGCCGATTCATCCTGATCACCCGACTCAGACAGGCCCAGTCCGAAATCAAAGCCCTGGCTCTCGTTAGAAGGTCGACTGAAATGACTCTCGTCGAATTCGCGTTCCTTTTGTCGATATTTTTGGAACGCGGATTTGCCCAAATCGTCTTCGTAGACCTGCTTTCCCAAGCTCTTTGTCGAACCAGAAGCTGCGATCTTGTACACTTTTTGTCTGCCACCGAAGAGACTGTTTCCTTCTCCAGGCCGAGAGCGGCCCATCATGTTTCCGGGCGAAGCGTCCGCATCACTGCCATATCCATCCTCTGATGCACATGAAGCGTCGCGGCTTCGTGAAGCGAAGGGCGGTTTGACGGATCCATGTATCGACGACACCTCAGCAATGTCATCGAGACCTCCCATGCCAAAGCCGAATTCGTTCATCCGAGACCTCCTGCGCGGTTGCAACACGCTGTCATCGCTTGCCTTACCAATCTTTGACTTCGGATCGTCTTGCTCTCGCAGCATGCTGAAACGGGCGGAGAGGTTAGGCATAATCAAGCTCGTGCGGAAGTCATCGCTGGAGGGCAGCTCGATGGTGATGTTGACCTCAGGCTTGGGCTCGGGCTCGGGCTTCTTGTTCTTCTTCCACCGACTAGTGGACGTCTTCTTGAGGCCCGGCGAGGGCTGCCCACCCGATGACAGAGAATGGGTCGCATCTTCAATGGCGGCCGGCGCCTCGGTGGTCCGCTTCTTCAGAAACTTATTCATGGTGGTGCTGAGCATGTCAGCACAGCTTTGGGGGCGGGAAAGCGACGGACAGTACGCGATGGAAGAAGGGGGGAACACATCCATGTCGACAGCTTCGACGGCGATGCGCACGGCGGCGGGGAGTGAATACATACCAAACGAATGTGGGTCGAGACTGTTCCTCGGACTCGCGGGTCTGGTGACGCGGAGAACCGGTGCGACCTCAGCGCACGCGGGAGATATCGAGGAGACTTGAGGGCCTGTACTCTGGTGTGAAAGCGTCCGGGATGGCTGCTTCGAGCGCACGGCAATGCAGGGTGAAGGGCGCACCAGCAGAAGGTGCGTCTAACAGGCACTGGTGACCGTGCGGTCGCTGAGGACTGGTGTTGCAAGATTCCGAAGACTAATCCTACAATCACCAAGCATCGCCAATGGGCGCGGGGCGCAGCGAACGCTGGTGCAGGTGGTGAAGACGATGCGGCGGCGGATGCGATGGGGGAGTCGAGTCCGGTGCAGGGCGCACTGCGGGCGGCATGCAGGTACCAGAGGGGAATGCAAACAATTCGCCGGAATCTGCAATGCGTGCAGAGCGCGTGGAACCGCTCTGGGCAGCCGAAAGGTACGCTGGGGTGGGTGTTTGTTTGTACGGTATGCGAAAAGGGCAGTCTGTGTGTGATCGACCGCGACGCGTTCAGCAAGAGTGGAAGAAATGGTACGGACGAGAGCCACGGTTCCTGACAGGGTGGATGAAGGRGATCGTCCCGGGGGAAAACGTTTGAGCAGATGCACTAACGGAGCTAGGAGACGACGAATTTTGTCATCAACGGTAACTCGATCTCCTGAGATGGCTCGTTAATAAGTTGTTGATGACTGCTCGACGCTGCCGATGTAGCTCGCAAATTACAGCAACCAAGGCTAGGAGCTCCAAGGTGGCGGGCGACGTGAACAAGGCACGTCTTTCATAAGGTTTCCGCCTCGCAGGGAGGCCGATGCAGGAACAATCGGCTTCTATTCGCAAGCGTCTTGGTTCCCATTCCGCAAGCCATCAAATCGCAACGGGCTTGCCCTGTCTTCTTCAAATGCAAAACCTTTTCTGGTCGGTTGGAGATAAAAGGCTCGCCAACCCACCACACGCACTGTTTCTCTTGCAGTTCACTTTCCTAACCCGTCGCCATGCGTACACGCAGCCCTGCCGTTCCGCCGGTGCAGGAGCCGATCGCAGATTCGCTAAGCAAGGCAATCAATCACGTTCTGTCTGTACCTGGACCCGAGGAGGGCCTTGCCGTCCTTAGCTTTACGGGCCGCGAGGTAATATCCAAGCCACAGCTTCACATCCGGGTTTCCACCGTTCCTACCAGGGCCTCTAATGGCCCACCACGCATCACTCTGCAGACGCGGGCTCTTACACTACTGCCAGGCTTCCACGAGCGGGTTCGCGAATTCTGAGAAGAAACTCAGCTTGTGGCTCGCACTGGTCCGAAAAGTCGATTGAGATGATACGCATGGCACTTGTGACCCGAGATGGTGCGACTTGCGGAGCACCGCCCTCCGTCCGTCACCCGCTCCTTCGTCCTATGAGAACGCCATCCGGGGCACTTCAAGGGCAAAGCTCAAACAGGCAGCTCCGCATTTCGGTTTTCGCAGCGCGCTCGCTTCAGCGTGGTTGCAATGGCACGGATTCGATTCCCGTCGCATCCAAGCGAATTGCAAGCTCGAGCGTTGCCGGATTCACCAATCTGACCGGGAGAAGCTGACAAGTCACAAGGTGAGAGCGTGGAGGTAAGTCCACAGTCTTTATTTTCCATCGCGATGTGCTTGAATACTGCCAAATCTCAAAGAGCACAGCCGGTGAGCCGGGCAGTGCATCTTTGTCAACTGTCCAGGACTTCCAACTATATTTCTCTACTTTCTTTGACAACACAGCTCGGCGGTCACGCTCGTTTGCTCGGCATCTTGCCGTGTCATGGTCGCGTCTCTACTTCGCGTCTTGCATAAATTCTCATGCCTCGTGAGCAGAAACCGTTGGCCGACGCTCGAGGGGATTCGCTGCTTTTTTTCCAGTAATTTCACGGGCCGAACGCCGTGGCCAAACTCTGGAGCGCCCAGCAATTCCGACAGATTGGCCGATGTGGCATCGTGGTTCGCAAGCATCATTCCGCGGGCTTGCTGTTTCACAGTATTCTCCTAGCGAAGGCTCGAAGGGCCGCATGAAAATCTCCTGACCACATGAAACAGGCAAGATACGGTTTCAATCATGTCGCCACTCAAGACCAAGCACGTTGCCGCTTCCCTTCAGGTTGACATGCTCACATGGCGTTGACCGGAACAGCCGCTAGACTATTCGCCGATTGAGATGAACATCGACTGCCACGATTGTCGAGACTCAAAATACGTGCTTCACCGTTTCCACAGAGCCGCGAGACCCTGTGGCCGAGCCCCAGACGAGTACACATCATGAACACGTCTCATCTGCGCCAGCACTCCGATTGCACTCCTCGGCGGACGGAGGAGGAAGTGCAAGCTGGGTGAAATTTGTTCATCTCCCATTCATAGCAGACCTCACTATACCCACATTATCTTGATTCAAGAGTTGCATAAACGTGAGTTCTGTCTCAGGGCATTATGATTCAGGGTACTGCTCTAAACCAACCACGATGATCAGTGTACGCGGTAGTTGACTGCCGCTTACCGTTGAACCTTCCATTGTCTCTCGAGTCTCGTTGCTCTCCAATACCTTTAATGTAAAGAACACTCCGACGAAATCTCAACTGCTGCGCTTCTCTCTAAGAGCAGACGATGCTCGGCAACATGAATGATCTCTTTGTTGTCCAGCCGACTGCTTCATGACCTCAATGCGAGACGCGGAATGTCGTCAGCTGTGGTCATTCGGGAAGCCACCGAGTCTCACTCTCGAGCCAGCGTTCATAACACCTAACTATTAAACGCACATATATATATGCGAGTCATTGGACATATCAAGCTGTCTCTGATACGAGCCTCGGTATGTCTATTACAACCTATCAGCATCGATGAAGGAGCATGAATCGTTCAATGTGCCGGCTTATGCGGTCTCCAGCAGGATGTGGTCCAAGGGTTAGGGCTTGGGTAGCGACTACATTCACTCACGAGCTCATTATCGAACTCTGCCTGCTAGCTATCGATGATGTGCCAAATGACTTGGGCTAGGGAGCAGTAAAATCTCTCGAATGAGTAGGTTGTGTCTTTCTGACCAGACTGGAGAGATTTGCCCGTTGCGTGCYTTTCCTGCGTGCCCAGAATTCGTTGGACCTGCCCCTTTGCTACTCCTCCATGCCTGACACATTGCAACCACCAGACAGCAAAGAAGACGTAGTTCGACGAGCAATCTGGTTCTCACAAGGCTGCACATCTTTGCGTTCGTGTTTACGTTTACCAGAGCTTAGTTCTCACGTCTAGGAACCTTTTCAAGGGGGAGGACTTGTCTTCGCCGAATCTATCAGAGGAGCGCGAAATGTCCACCACGACGGGTGCCTATGGGAGGATGTCTGCTTAGCAATGCCAACAATGGCCATGCCAAGTACGCCACCATCACATCCAAATTGAAGCTTCTTAATCAGCAGCGCGAAGATTGAGCCCGATGCAAGGTAGCGTCTGGTATCTTTCTTCTAAAAAGCCCACCATGATTGAACTCGTTCATATGCACACACCACGGCCTTCTTCATCCTCTACAGCTCATCCTTCCCACCTTGCCTCTGACTCGCCTTGTTTCCACTTTCACAAACCGCCGGAGTTCCAACCTCCATCCGGTAAACACACTTCTCCTCCTCGAAGATCTTCCAGATTTCATCCGTCTCACTGCAAGCCAAAACAACAGTTGTGCTCCTGTTGGGCCCATTCCAGCAATGCTGACCATTTTCATGTTTCATGGCCCATCTCTCCCCACTACCCAGCCCCTTTCCATCAGCCCTGACCTCCTCATCGACCACGATCTTTTCCAGTCGAACGTATTTGCCCATGTTCGTGTGTCCACCGCCCTTCTTTGGTTTTTGATTGGTCTTGTCAAGGAAGCATAGCTCGTAGGTGTACTCTCCGCTGTCAGTCTCAATGCATTTTCCTTTCAGGGCACGGAAGACATCATCGGGGCCGAAGTCTGTTGACAAATCGTTCTTGCTGTCATCGAGAGATTTCTGTTGCTCTTCCAAAGTCTTTTTCGAGGCTTCAAGGCGGGAGCGTGCATCTGCTACCTTCTTGTTCTCCCCGCCGCTGGAGGAGCCAGTGTCTGCGAGAATTCCGTTTTGAATCAATGTCACGCGTAGCTCGCGCAGCTTTTGGTCCAGCCAAGTGCGTATCGTTGGTGGAAGGTAGTTTTCGAAGGCGTATACTGTGTGTAATTAGCGACATCATTCGCACGGATTGCGTGAAGACTGGCAACTCACAAACATCCATCTCGTCCTCCTCTTCGACGTAATCATCCCAGTTCAGACCATTTTCACTATCTGACYTGGTGATCTCGTCCAGGTCACGCTCCTGCGCCTCGTTCGTAACATCCCCACCTGCGTTGGCAATGTAGTCCTCCCAAGCCCTCACAGCTCGCTTCACTCCCTCGTCGTTAAAGTTGGGATTGTACTCCTCCTTGAAGGTAGACATAATAGCTTCAAGCTGTTCCAGACGACCCTTCTTCACGTTCAACTCGGATCGAGTGGATACCAGCGAGTTTCTCAGCTCCGCCATGCGGTTCTGAGCAATACCCACCAGTACGCTCAATTTACCGCCCTTGGAACCGGCCGGCTTAACGACTTTACCCGCCTCCTTTCGTTGCGTCTCGCTCAGCTCGCGCTCCATGTCCTTCACCTTGATCTCCGCACCTTGAATCTCCGTCTCCAAAGTCTGTAGCCGATCTACTACTTGCTGCTTTAATCGTGCAGCTTCGGCGACCAGCTCCGTTCGCTTTTTGGCAGCAACACCGGCACTCTTCTGACGAGCCTCGTCCTGTTTCCGCCATTCTTTGCCTATTTCTGCACATCTATCCTTGCACTTCACTCCACCCACACTGTCCCACTCCTCGCTGCCATCACAGCACAACTCGTAGTCGCAGATTCCGTCGTTGACACTGGTGAAGGGTATGTAGGACGGCCGATGTCCCTTGTTCTTGCAGTAGAATCCAGGGAGGGCATTCGAGATATTCTCAACCGTGCTAGGGATTGCATCTGCAGGCGTGTGAGGAGAMAATGGYGAAAGATGAGCACATGCTGCGGTGCCGGGTTCATCTGATCCATCCGGGCAGTCGCAGTAGTCGTCGTTGACGCGATTGAAAGAGATGCTGATGGCGGGTGTCGAGATACAGGCAAAGTCCCTGGAATCGTCGTAGAACTTGCCAACTGCATAAAGATGATGAATTAGAGCAATTCAAGCTGCGGGAGAGATCAAAGCAACCGACATACATTCAGGACCCACGCCTCGCGGCCTCGCAGCATTGGCGACGGCTACACATTCCAGGGCTACCAGCGCCGCTACCACGCTCTTCATGATGAACAAATGCAAATGCTAAAAGGAGGTGTGGTCGATGTTCGGAAAGGCCTCTCCCAGCAACCATCTATTTATCCGCCAGCTGTCACGAGCCGCCAAGGGTCCAAGAAAGTGTTGAAAGTCAAGATCGTCGCGTCTTTCCGCCGGCTTCACCTCCCCATCTCTCACCCATACACACCTCTACAACAGAAATATGCGAGCTGATGCTCCATGAGGATCTATCTGTCGCTCAATTATTCTGCATGGTGTGTGGCCGTTGACCGCCTGCGACGAGTCCAAGAGCACACCACAAGATGAGCCAGGTGTGAGATGGAAAGCTGACGCGAAWATGTTTGGCGTCTGAGTACCTATATTTCATGTGCCTTCCACTTTGACTTCTTTGCTGCTATTGCCATTGCCTGCCTTTGACTATTTAGGCCCTTTCCCTACTCTCGTCTTCAGCCACGTGGCGACATTGACCTGCGAACAACCTATCCCATCTACTGACGACCACCTCACGTACTATCACCTGATATAACCATCATTCTACTAGGTATCATCTCGCCTGCTCACATGGCGTTACCGCTCGAGCATCGACAAACTGCGCTGAACGAGCGGCTGCGTCTATTGAACGATACATACTTCCCGACCATGACACCTACGAACACTTGGCTGGACAGTGTGCAGCGATCGGAAGAGGGTGATGAGCAAGACAGAGGCGGTCTCTCAAATGGCGAATTGACCGAGGACTGTTGTAATGCTCAATTCCGCCGCGATCGGTTCGAAAACCCTCGCAACTCTATCCGCAGCTCGAGTCAGCCTGGAAGAAATACTGTTCCTATGAAAGCAATACTGGAGCCTAGATCCTCTTCACTCCCACCTGTGACACGCTCAAGGACCGAATGTTCCCCTCCAGCAATGCCTCTCCTACCACCAAACGGAACCAACTCATGGGCGGAGCTCTCCCGATTCCGGCCTGGCATGCTGGACACAGACGAGTCGATACGTCGGACCATCACCGATCCTTAGTTCCCATCCGGTCGAACAACTCCGGCGGCTCTGACAGTTCTCATCCCGTCTGATCAGCTTTCGAACGCATACACCGGCGTGGCCGAAATAGATAGTCTGACTTGTTTAAGTCGTACTTACAGCACCGAGGATGGCCTTTTCAACATCTCGCCATGGGCTACAGAGGACGGGAGCCACAGCAATGGGTCCTTTCTCCTCGAAGAACTCCGCCGTGGACTCGACAATAGCCAAAGGAGCCAGGAGATCAGCTCCATTTCTGACAGTACGCGGCGAAGTCAGACGACCATGTCCGTTAGATCGGAACACTCCGAGTCCGACGCTGAAGCTGGTGCTGACAATGATGACGGGCGTGATGAGTACGACGCAGTAACAGTTACAGTGGAGGTGGAAGAGGACGTGGACATCAACGACGATGTCAGTGTCGAAGGAGATCACATCGATCGCACGCTGAATTCGCCATCGTTCCAAATGCGTGTATTCAATCCTGGGTCTACCGAATACCCGAACAGCAATGAGTATAGTGCTGAAGCGATTGAACACGCCGTGGAAGATTGGTCTGAGAGGGTTCAGGAGCTCCCTTCAATCACTGAAGATGAATCCGCAGCAGCAAGAGCAGYGGACCATTTCCCGACGGACGTGAAGCGCCGATGCTCTGACACTGTCATGCAGTTATCACAACCACCGAGTGGCTGTGACATTCGTCGCGTCTCCACCATGTCTGATTACCAACGACTGAAAGGCAGACACAAATCGCCCAAGCTCGTCGCGTTCAAAGCAAGCCCTGCTGGTCCAGCACTGGCTACGATGTCTGTGCAACCGCCGGGAACTTGGCACGTCAGCTCAATGGACGACCGTACATCAGACACACTATATGACTCGGATGTTCTGCCGCGGAGAACCTCGCAGGCGATACAGTCAGATTTTGGGATCTCGCAGCTGTTGTGGGACGAACCCTCGTCGAGTTCTGATAGCGACATCACAGTCCTCACGGGTTCCGCTGTCGATTACCTTGCTGCAAACGAAATCGAAGAGCAAAATCCCAGCTCATCGCCCATGGAAAGGTTGAAGACGATACTGAAAGCTTGGTCGTGGGAGAAGGACTTGTCAGATGGTTCGCCCGACAATCAATCTAGATTTGCACCACTACCGGATACAAAGGAGAGAGGCCAAAGGAGACATTCGTCGGACTTTCTCGAAAATCCGCCTGGTCCACCCAACACCGTTCGCCATAGTGGTCAGTCATCGATCATCAACTCAGAGCCGCAGACCCCCGTCGATGAAGGAAACTTCGAGGACGGCGAAGACGACAACATCATTGAGCTGAGGACCAAAAGTCTGACCAGACCTATTCCAATTCCTGCTTCAAACAGTAGCACCACGTCTTCTGGCGACTACCTTGCTATCCCACGCCGTACGAACAGTCTTCCTTCAGCCTCCAGCAGCATTGACAGGGAAGAGTCCTGCTTTCATCACCGAGACTCYGTGGACATATCCCATGCACGTATGGAATGTGACGAAACAAAAGACAAGAGAAACCAGGAGCTCATCATCAATTCGCGCGATTCGTTCGTTATCACCAAATCGAGGTTCAATGCCAAACATCCCAAGGCCGGTAGGTCTATGATACCTACAAGAGGTGGAATTGCATGGAGTCAATTTGGCGGTCTAAGTCCAATCGCTGATGCCAGCCCGCCGAGTGGTCCCCTACGYGAGACAGGAAAAGGGAAGCAAAAGGCGGTCAAGGTTGTAGAAACGCGAAAGCATCACTCTGATGAGCATGAAGTGAGACCAGAGAGGCACAGCGGTGGTGGCGCTGCAAAGAAAGCAGTTGGAGCTGTGGAAGTACGGCATACCGAAGAGCATACAGACTGTCCTATCTGCGAGTTGGATCGGCCGCGATGGTTCGAGGCAAATTATCGAGAGTGGTGATGGAGACATTAGTGAGTATATCATCGGCGATCTCCTAAGCTATACCACTTTTTCCTGCCATGAGTGACTGAAGTCTGCGCTGGCATACATCTAATTCATTGGTGACACCTGGACTTTCCCAACGCATATGGTTGAGTGCGCCTTGCCTAAAGGCGGAGGTTTCAAACCGACAGAAATACTATAACCATCGCCCAGCACAATGGGTCAAGCCATCACAACGGTATCATTGGCTAAGAAAGCTAGATTGTTTCCTCGACTGCGATTATGGCAATGAGCCATCGTCCTCGCTCCGAAGCAATCGACTACGGCGACGGCCACGGCGATGTTGCTATACATCGATGAGTGTGAGGATGGTTATGGAGGGATCACTCAACATGACTCACCATAATTTGAAGAACAAGACATAACCAGACCGTCAACGGTATCGCAGCCAGCTACCGTCAGAGATTAGCATTCTCGCCAGGCCACCACTGCTTCAGAGGGCACTCACAGCAAACCGACTTTCGTTCCACACTTTCGGCCTGAGTAGTAAGAACACGCTCGAGCCAAGGAAAGCTGTGTTGGCGAGCACGAGGAGACCCCCGATCATACACTTCTGGAGGAACGTCAAGGGTTCCTCTCTTTGATCCAACTGCGCCTGCAGTTCCGTCAGGGTTTGCGGAGTCGTCGCTGACATGACCAAATCTGTGGCTTCAATGACTGCCTCGTTCTCACTGACTTGACAATCCTCAGTGTCACGATGGGTCTGTATGCCCATCGGTGGGAGGTCCAACGTCGCTCCATAGCTGTAATGTCTCAATGGACGGGCGGCACCCTTCGCCCCGACCTCCTTTGGTCTGCCTATAGAAGACGGGAAACTATCTCTTGACTTTCTCTGACAGTTGTGGGGAGACGCATGACGCTCATGAGCTTTCAAACTCGGCTTTGTGATAAACTTCGAGGATTTGCGCGATCCCGACGCATGACAGCTGCTGTCTCCAGATTTTCGGTCTTCGGGACTGGAGGGAGTAAGCTGTTCTTCAGCCATCATCCAGTCATCTGAACTTGAGGAACCAGAAGATCTGGCATTTGGATGGCGTGGTAAGTCTTCTTCGGAACTCTCGGAAGAGCTGGTGGAGAGGCTTTGGTRGGAAAGCAAGCGTTGTGGCTTGTTGCGATGCCAATGAGATTCTTCTATGCAGATCGTCGTGTTGATCTCGACCACAGACTTCTGAACTCGTCCGACAGTGGCTATGCTCTTATCGAATGGTTGTACAGGGTGCAAAGCCGCTGGATTCCGTGCGTGTGCAATCACATCGACGTTGTTGGGTATGCTGAGTTTGTTCCTCGTGGGCGCAGCAGTTCCAGGAGAAATGCAGTCGTCGGCAATCGATGTCCTAGTGCTGCGCTCCACAGTCCGATTAAAGAGACTTGATGGTGTGGCCGGCTCGATATGCAGCCCGAGGTCGTCGCCATTCTTCCGGCTATCTGAAGACTTTGGTGGGATCCCATTATCGTTAACAGAAGGCCACTTGAACGCGAATTGTGTGTTTGGGTTTCCATCAGCCACAACCTGGGGCCCGGCATCGACGTCTCCAGTCAGCGATCCACTGTCAGCCCAGCCCGAATCATTGCGAGATGCAACGAAGCTGTCTTTGTGTCCGCTCGGAGACGTCTCGATGGTGGTTGTATCCATTTGTATGTTCGCCTTTATGCTTCACCACCTGGCGTTCAGGTGAAGCACTGCAGGCACTGCAAGCACCTAGGAATGTTCACTCAAGCTCCAGTCCGTCATTTACAGCTCGTAATGGAGAGGAGACATCATGTGGGGATGCTCTCATGATTGTATGACTATCCAGATGATAGTTGCTTACCTATTTGCTTACTGGCAGAAAGCTTTACCGAGACCWAGACCCATGGGAGCTTTGCTCAGCAATGTTTCCGAGACCACTCGACCAGCTATCAATACAGTAGACGTACCGCTGTATAATTGTGACGATTGCAGATCGGGATGCTGATCCATGAACTGGATCAGCAGGGAATCCATGGTTTGGGCGATAGGCTCGCACACTGTCCCCCGATGTTTGCACACAGCGTGACTTAACGTACGATCAGACAACACGAACGAATAAGGCGAAGGCGCGTACAGAGCTCATGGTACCATTCATACGAGACAGAACATCAAACCGTATCAGATCAGGGTAATACTGCATGTATGGACTCTCGGGCGCTCCGATGAGGAGAAAACGTGCATCCATGSGACACCTCTGCCTGCTCTATGGGGTAAGGCTTGCATCGTACAGCCTCTTCCCAGAGAACCATGACGTGGGTCTACCAGTGTTCGGCCGTTGAAATCGCTATCGGATGGCTGTATAGGGATAAGGCCGTTTATATCATCTAACGGTCTGGATGCACAGTACCAAACTTCGTCATCACCTCGCAACGTCCACCTTAAGCAAGCGACTACATTAGAGCCGACTTTCCCTAGATAAGAACTCTTTGCTGAAAGGATAATCGATGTAGCCCTCTGGCCCGGGCGCGTAAAACGTCTTTCGATCCCATTTGTTCAGTGGCAGACCATGCTGTACTCTGTAGGCCAAGTCTGGAGTGCTGATGAAGTAGCGACCAAAGGCGATCAAGACGTTGTCTGCCGTTGCAACTTCGTTGACAGCCCATTCAGCCTTCTCTGGTGTGAAACCTCCAGCGAGAATTATCGGGGTTTCTGTTCCCCATGTTTCTATCAAAGGAATGAGCTCGTTAGTTCCAACGGCTTTGTATACTCCATCGGCGGCGGATCCCGATTCTCTGCTTTCTATAAGGTGCAGATAGGCCAGATCCAGCTTCTTGAGCTCGTTGACAATATATGTGAATTGTGGTAGAGGATCCTCCATGCCCATGCCCTGGAACTGTCCATATGGAGACAATCTGAAGCCGATCTTCTTGCTGTCCCCGGCCGCTTCTATACAGGCTTTCGCAACCTCCAAGCCGAAACGTGCGCGATTTTCGATCGAGCCACCATATCGGTCAGATCGCTGGTTGGAAACGTCCTGGAAGAACTGATCGATAAGATACCCATTTGCACCTGCGAAGATTAGTCATTGAGCCATAAGCAGAGAGGCCTTCCGTACCATGGATTTCGACGCCATCAAATCCAGCTCTGATAGCGTTCCGTGTGGCGTTCGCATAGTCCCTGACGGTCGCCTCCACTTCTGATATGCTCATCTCTACTGGAACAACAGTCGCAGCACCGGCAGAGGTCTCACTGGAATCGACAGAAATGGGACTCGGTCCAACGACAGAGTAGCCACCTTCTTCTTTCAAGACTTTGGCTTGAGCAACACGTCCTAGGTGCCAGAGTTGCATGAATATTGTCGAACCCTTTGAATGGACACTGTCTACGATCTTCTTCCAACCTTCAACATGAGCATCGGTGAAGATGCCGGGGATCTTTTTGTATCCCTAGTCCCACCAAAGGATGTTAGCTGAGCTGCTGGTCTACACGATGTGGCCCCATTCTTACTCCCGCTTGTACACTGATGAATACAGCTTCTGTGATGATCAAAGTTCCTGGAATAGATGCACGCTGTGTGTAGTATTCAGCAGCATCGGGGTGGACGTTGCGTTCAGCGTCCGCCCTAAAACGGGTGAGCGGAGCCATTACGAGACGATGCTGCAACTCGACATTGCCGACCTTGAGCGGCCTGAAGAGACGATCTGAAACCATGTTGACGACGTTATGAAATCCTGAGGATGTGCAGTCGAAATTGAATAGTTTTGAACGAGGAGGTATGGAGCAAGAGACGCATTGTTGATCTTGCGCAATTGTCTCGGGCCGACAGCTGTCCGAGGTCTCGAAGACTCACTACTCTGTGGTGAGTGATCATGCTAGATGCATGAGTGACGAACAGAGGCATGGCATTCGACCCCAGGCGTGTGCGGGTCTGACAAGGGTGTTGCGTGCCTGTGCGAAAAATTGAAGACTGCTGATCAATGAATGTAAGAAGTACATCCAGGGGAGGTGATTGATGCCTCAGGCACAAAGATGACGATGACGGCATGACCTTCTTGAGCTCCATCGCTCGTCCTGGCATTGACATCCAACATTAACATACATGTTCCTCAAGCGAGCCATGTCTTCCACCAAATTGAACCCCAAGAACTTTCCCAGGCCTCCATTGTGTGAGCGTACGAGCAGGCATCTCCAGATCAAATGGAAAGGCGAAGTGGTCGCCGACACTAAAGACTGCGAGGGCGGAGCTTTCTGGGTATTGGAGACATTCCATCCGCCCACATACTACATCTCGCCTTCGGCATTGAAGATGCCAATTGAAAAGAGCAGCAGTAGATCGACCTACTGCGAATGGAAGGGTAACGCAACGTAAGTAATCGGAAAGAGAGACCAAGCTTCGGGTTCCTGCGTGATGATGATGCTTTTTGATGTTCAACAATCATCCCGCATGTGACCCCAGATCTTGCCTAGTCCATAGCTACATCGTCAGCCCCTTCAGAGTTTGGAACACTGACATCCCGTCAGATACTGGGACATAGCTGGAGTAAAGGGGAAGTGCTGGTCATACGAGAACCCTTCAGATCGGTTCAAAGGCATCAAAGACTACCTCAGCTTCTATGCCGCGCCTTGGGACTGCTACGTCGACGGGGAGAAAGTAGAAGCACAGCCAGGCGACTTCTATGGTCCGGTTCCACCTTGCGAGTATAAATTTGAAGCTAACCGAGGAACAGGTGGCTGGATGACAAGCGACATCGAACAGGAATCCGTAAAAGGGGCGCCCGGTACACGACACTGGTGAGACTCAGGGCCACGCTCATTTCTATTAGTCCTCAGATAGCATTGCAAATGGATTGACGGCCAAAGCACTGCTCTTCGGCTCCGATTTCTTGTTCTTCTTGGCCTTTTTTCGGGGTCTAAATTCCTGATCGTGGGGATCCGCTTCACCATCTTTGTGGATCGTCAGTGTGGTGAGTAGCTCGCCCAACACTGTCCGCCAGGCATCATCCCCGCGCATACGACTGTCGGCATCTCTTTCAGCGAAAAACACAGTGATGCGAGGTAAACCACCCAGCTGAGCGCTGAGCTTTGCCAGAGGTGCTTCGGYATTTGCTTCTCTGTCCTGCCCCAGAACATATGACAGGGTTTGTTTCAAGATGCGAAAGCTGTAGAATGCCGCTTGGAACTGGGCATTCAAGTGCAAGATATGCCACTTGCGTTCCTTCCGGCCAATGGTCGCTCTAATGATGTCGTCTAGGCTGGGCAGAGATTGATTGTCCGCAATACAGTACCTCAGAACATGCTGTATAGCGAGATAGGTCCATACTTGGCCCTCTTCTAGCTGGGTGCTTGTGTCTACCCAGCTTAGGAGGTCTGTAACGTGGTCAGACAACGCTTCCAATTCTTTGGTGGTTTCCACATCAGAGAGCTTGTCGACAAGCACAGACGCCACCCTAGTGCCACTTCGTCTGTACTCCTGAATGGCAGTGTCACACTTAAAGCTCCTGAGGAGCACAGAGTATGCAAGCTGCCTAATATCCGCAGCGACATTCCATGCGGTGGATCTCGCAATATCATCCGTTAGGAAGGGCAGATACAATCGCAGGCCACCTTGACCGACACCGTTGTCCAGAAGTCGAAGCTGCTGAAGCTGCCAGATCAACTCTGAAACACGAGAGTCCCTCGATGCCAGGTCGCTATTAGATCCCGGGCTACTTTTGATCCTTGTCCAGTCTGCCTCCTCTGCGACGATAGAGAAGGTCTTGGCAAAAGCGTCGAAGTCTGCATCTTCGCTAGGCACCGTAGCGTCAATCTTGCGAAAGGCCTTCTCGAGCGAGGTGTACAAGTCTTTAGACATCACATAGGCGGGTCTTATCAGATCGACAGTTGGTTTGGGAGCCTTTGCGGCGATTTGAGATGGCCAGTACTCCGATCCTGACCACAATACATTGTCTCCGTCTCTGGTCTCGGAAATATCTCGAAGGGTGATGATGCGAGTGCTCTCTCCAGAGTCGTAGACGAGCAAATCACTGTCGTCAGAGAAGATCGTCACGATTGTGTCGTCTTTATTGGTCACCGCAAACGACCTCGCCGCCGCAACACAATACCTACATCGAATCACTGCTGTTAGAATGTCTAAAAAGGGCCGAGAAAGCGAGTATAGGTTGCAAAATGCATGCGTCCCAAGAAGGCCATCAACTTACGGATCGGCCTCACCAGGCACCACGTGTATACACGAGTGATATTCTGAGCGTAAAAGCTCCTCTACAACGGCAAATACGACAAAAGGCGGCGGTGGCATGCTTTTGCGCAGCTCTGGCGACATAGATGAGAGACTGGCCGATGAGTTTTGCTTGAATGCTTGAAGTCGGGCAATGTAAGCCTGTAGACGCTCGATTCGAACATCTTTCTTGCTAGGAGGCAGCGCGCCGTCGAAAAATATTGCTTCACTGGTGGTTGATTAGTCGGTCGTCAAGGCTACTCTCGTGCACTGTAGCTTACATCGCAAATCCAAAGGACTTGAGCGTGTTCAGCCAGGCAACAGTACCCTTGGCGCAGTCATCATATCCGAACGCTCCCTTGAGCTTATCGCATAGCCTATAGTAGATGTGATGAACCAGGCCAGGACCGTCCACAATGGCTATGCGTGATGGCAGTGATCCATTCAGGACGATCGGCTGCGAATACGCACTCAGGCGTGACGCGAATCGTGGGATGCCCATAGAGCGTCAATTGTGCAACCCAATATCCCATGCGTATATATCCGATGAAAAAGTATCTCGCGTGCTRCTGGCACCAATTCGAGCCAGCCGGAAGCTTTGAAGTCTTGACTTTGTTTTGGGATCAGATATCGGGAAGTACTCCGCATCAACGAGCTTCGTCAACCGCAGGTTCCGGTCGTGCTCGTTCTTGAGCGAGCCTGTAGTTGTTTTCTTGCTCGAGTGATGAAGCTTCGGTGGTGAACAAGAGACGGGTGGTTCTTGCGAAAAAGAATCACTACAGGCTACCGGCTTTTGACGTCTTGGCATATTTCTTCACTTCACTTCACTTCATCGTTTTTAGACCTTGAAGCCATTTGATGGAAGAACCAGGACGCGAAATGGAAGTCAACAGATTGTTAAGCAATCAGTATCCATGTGTGTATGTGCGCAACGGTGTCTCCCGCCGGACGTCTAGTAAGAGAGGACGTCCATTGTCGATGGCCACACTGACGAGGAAGATAAAGAAAAGGCGAGCTGAACGTTCCGTTAAGAAGCCAGCGGCAAATTTATCCTGCTCCACTCATATTCGATGCATTCAATCTCAGCATCATCTGCTCTCATGCTTGTGCTAAAGACATTCACACAATTTCAGCCTATCAGTCTTCTCGGGGATGAGCGTTGCCAATTCTCACACCTAGAGCTGTAGTGACAACGATCCACTTCACAAGCCTTCCCGCGACTGCTTCTTTCGGTAGAATCTCTTGTGAGACTTCCAGTTCTTCCGCTKATACGCTTCTGATTAGTATCGAACTTCCTTGCATTCGCCACAAAGCGAAAGCAACCCCTCATCAACACCGCGGCACTTCTGGATGCAAATGCAATGAAGTCGTGGAGAACGTAGATTCCACTACCTTCAGCTTCTCGTCACGTCAACAGCGACACTCTGCGCACAGTAACTCTTGTTGACGCTTGAAACTCCTCGCGAGTAGCTTTGGCCGCATGGCCTCAATCTCAACGTCCTTCGTATCCTTATCGACCAGTTTGCCAAAGGCCACGAGATCGCCCATCATAGTCTTCACGAACGCGACTAGAGCTTTGAAATTCAATTCGTTGAGGTCTTCAMCGCCGGCGCGGCAGAGGATAGCGTCCATCGTCCATGCTGGAGGGCCGAGGCTTGTGGTCATTGCGCGATCCGCGAACTCCATAGGGAGCCCGTMAAGGCGAGTGATGCTGGGAGGCTGGTCGGATCATTGATACGGTCTCAGCCCAGACGCTTTGAGAGGTGTCGAAGACTCGAACATCTCGTTGAGCTCGGCATCAGGGTGATGGGCGTGATGGTCTTGATGAGGATGTTGATGTAAATCTTTGATCTCAAACCGTCGTTCTTGAATAGAGAAACGCGGTGGGCTGGGCAACAGCGAAGGTTTAAGCGCGGACATGTAAAGTCATGCGCAAGCATGAATGAAAGCTTGTACTACGAAAGTGCTGGCGACTGCTGGTGCCTTCCGACTTCAGCGCCTGTCGAGGCTCAACGCTCGAGGTAACGCGTCTCAACCATCGACAGACGAGGCTGTGCCCAGTTCCCTCGCCCACATTGCCATCCAGCTTCACCTGTCCGATTTCGTCTCAACATTATTCCCTTCATTTCTGTCTCTGCGAGAACTCCTCATACGCGTGAAGCATGTCGTCCGTGATGCTGCGTGAAGTCTCCTCACGCCCGTGTTGAAAATCACTTGCGGTGAGCTCTTCACCGTTGCGCTTGAGGCAATATTCCTTTGCCGCCTGACACACGCGTACCAAATCGGCGCCAGAGTGATTTTCAGTGGCTTTCACCAACTGGTCGAAATCCACACCAGGTGAAACAGGCGCCCCTTTCGTTGCGATGGCGAGAATTTCCTTTCGCGCAACTTCACTTGGTGGGCCAAGGTAAATTTTCTTGTCAAAACGCCCTGGTCTCATCAATGCCGGATCCAGCGTCTCTGGCTTGTTGGTCGCCGCTAGGATCAAAACGTCCCTCAGGTTCTCAAATCCGTCCATTTCGTTTAGGAGAGTCGTCAGAACGTTGAGGCCCTTCGTGCCGGAGGTATCGCGGTCTTCACCGATAGAATCAATCTCGTCGAAAAAAATAACACACGGCGCCGCTGCTTTGGCCTTTCGGAATACCTCACGGACTGCACGTTCGGACTCTCCGACGTACATGCTGATGAGCTCGGCACCTTTGACGACAACAAAGTTGTAATTGTACATGTTTGCGACCGCTTGCGCCGTGAGGGTCTTTGAGCAACCCGGCGGACCATACAGCAGTATTCCCTTGGGAGGCTGGTAGTGGAATCTCGCCACCTCATCTTTCTTCGTGGTGATCCAGCCAATGATGCTGTCGAAGCTTTCCTTCACGTGCTCCGAGCCGCCAATGTCACTCCAGCGGATGGTAGGCTTCTCCGTGAAGATTTCCCGCAAGGCCTTCGGTTTCACTTTCTTCAAGGCTGTCTCATAGTCTGCCCAGATTGTCAAAGCTAAAGTCTCGACCGCTGAATCGCCGGTAGGCACGTGCTGAGCGTTCACCGCATCTTCATATGGCGGAGGTGTTTGGCTTCGACTCAGTTCCGCGGCTTCGAACTCGTCGTATGAGCGATCCGCAGCGTATAGATTCGCCATCCTATTCAGCAAGGCGACGTCCTCTCCTGTGAAGCCGTGTGTCCGTGAGGCTACCAAAGGAATCATTTGTTCGTCGACACCGAGTATCTTCAGCAGCGATTGTCGTGCTGCAATGTCCGGGATTGGGATCTCGATCAGTTCTACGAAACCACCGCTTTTGTGGCCTATAATCTCCGTGCTGACATCGGAGAGTGATCGAGCTKCACCAACAACCATGACTCGAGTGTGGTGAATTTTTGACAGCTCTCTAGCGAGTACAGGGCCATAAGCGGTGTCAGTGGATGGCAGCAGGCGTTCTAGGTCATCCATGAGGATCAAAGACGGCTGATTTGCTACAGCTTCCTTGAAAGTCTCTTGAATGATGGCTTGATTTTTACTAATCACTCCGCCGTGCGCAGGAACGATGGATCGATCAAGCCGCAAGACTTTGCGGAAGTTTGCCTTTGCGAGCTGTTCCAGGAGCAACGTTTTGCCGCATCCTTCGTAGCCGTGCAAGAGTATGGGTGCATTGTCGGGATCCGGTCGACTAAGATTGAGCAGCTGTCTCAGCCTACGATTAAGAATCTGGCACTGTTCAAGCAAGCCAGCAATCGGAGCTGTGTCGAGCCCGGACGAGATAATGGGAGGCTGAGTTGGTCTGATTGGCTTGTGCAGTGTGTTGTTGAGCGGTTCTTCACCAGAGAAGACGACTTGTGTTCGGTCCATGAAGGTGAAGAGACCTGCATCGCTGCTTACATCTCCGCCGCCTTCGATGGAGTCGATGAAGAATCGCCTCTTGGACTTCTTGTTCGCGGTAATGACGTCAAATTCGACGCCGGCCGCGAGAGCTTCGCAGGAGACCAAAAGCCCGTTGACACGAGTCCTCCATCTGCCGTCATCTTCGCCTTTGTTGTACTCGGCCGGTGTAACATCGGATAGGAAAATGCTGTCAGCAGGCAAAATCTCAACATCGGTTGACGAGATGGTGACTCTAGATCCTTCCTCGAATCCAAATGCCGTACGTATGGTTTCTGTCATCTTGATGGGCCGATTTTTGGGCCTATTGGTCATTCCGTCGGCTGCTCTCCAGGCAATGCCATAGCCTGTGACTGTGGCTCCATCCTTGTCGCTCTCGCTCTCGATTTTGCAGACATCGCCTAATTTCAGAGATGCCTGGTTGAGGGATTCTGGTTGGACGTGCACACGGAAAGCACCCTCTAGGCCAGTCGAGGGCATAAGACGCACCACAACGTGCAGAGGATTCGCGGGCGGCATCTTTTTCTTACTGTCGAGTTCGGGGATCGCAGAAGCCATCGCAAAGGCAGCCCGCCCGTCCTTTTAATCAGGCCAAGAGCCCGTCCAGGCAAACGCAGCAGCCGATCAGGGGCGGAGACACGGCTCAGACACGGCGCCGTTCGCTTCACCACCTGCTTAGCTTCGGCAGGAATCGAGCGACGACTCGAGGCAGATTGATAAGAATGGTTTGTGGAGGGAAGTGATGTGGCCAGGAATCACGCGCACGGCGGCATGTAAGCAATCTCTGCGAATCTCCGGCTTCCAGGTTCCATTTCTCCCGCTGGTACCGGACGTGTGACTCCAAATCGGTCTTCACATGTGAGATCCAAGCGATCGGTGCCACTACTTTTCCACGTGGGCATTAGCCCTACAGCATCAGCCCTAAATTCAAATTAAGCGAGAGATCGGACTTCACCACGGCCAGGAGCAAGAAGTGCTCCCGACCCCAACCTCATCCTTCATTTAATGCCATCCGATTGATGCTTAGAGCGCGGCCTGTGTCTCAGCGCATCGCGTTCTGGCCATGGACGGCGAGGGGTCCGGTCCAGAAGCGCTTTGTCTCTGATTGGAACGACTTTTCCGGCGACAGCATTGAGGGATCGTCAAGGAAGCCAAACCGCCGCAGTGGCAAAGCAGTCGGCGGAGGAAGGCGTGGGAGGGACGGTGCACAACATGGAAATCCCGCGAGGTTCCAACATATCCAACAGGGACAGCACGTTGCGGAAGACTCGCTGAAGAAAGAGGTAGAGCCCAGGACACCTTCGCTGGTGGAGCAGCTCTTCCCAGAAGAGACTAAGCGATATGAAGCTGCGCAGAAGATACTGCGTGAAGTCCCTCGACTTGCTCTCGATGCTTTGCAAACTCCAGCGCCCGCGAAGCCGCTCGCTTCGCCAACTTCAGATGAGCCCACGCGATCATGGAAGGCGATGAAGCTGGAGAACATAATGAGGGCTGCGGGTCCAGGCACGGCCATGTTGGTACTACGCAATGCTACGCCCAACCTGACCGAGGAAGACTTCCGGCGCTTGATCCCGCAGGGAAAGCACATCGAAGGCTGGACATTGGAGCAGGGTGACATCATCAAAGTCATCCCGGGACGGAACATGGCGGATCTGTCTCCAAAAAATGCGTACTATCTACTGTTCTCCTCCGCACTGAGTGCATTTTCATATCAAGGTCATGTAACTCGCATACACACACTAGCTTCACAACACACGCCAAGCTCCGACACCTCGCCAATCCCGCCACCGCCTGGCTACATAATCGAGGGATTGGACGTGCACGCCGCCATCGAGGCTTATGCTCTGGTTCCACCGGGGCAGAGGCTGGAGCTACGAGGAATCAAGCCACCTCTGAGCCCTGCAATGCAGCACCTCCTCAAGTATAAAGGCTACCAAGGGCTGGTCGAGCGGGAGAACAAGATGCCATTTGAGGCTCGACTCACGCTGGAGGGTCCGCAGCTCACTTTGAGCGCTGTCCGTCACGAAATATTGGATAGTGGTAAAAAGCGAGGTCTCAGCTGGTCTGGCGAAGACAGCAACACGATTCAAATGTCCCGCTGGGATAGTGAGCGATGGATGTCTGCCTCTGATGACAGTGAGTCCGCGTGGTCCAGAGTCGCTGAGAGGACCGAAGAGGAGGAGACGAAGCGCGCAACGTATCGAGCTGACCGGAGCAAGCCCAATGACTCGACGACCTCACAGCCAAAGCGACGCAGCCCGGGAGTGGTGTACATTGTCGGCTTTCAGACAGAAAGAGCTGCCCAGAGCTTTGTACAGTACTGGCACCGAAGGCCAATTGGCTCGCCAAAGCATCACGACATAGAAGGCGATATACCGCCGATTGCGAATGTTGAGCTATTATGGTAGCCTACCCTTCTCGATCTATTTCTCATCACGTTATCGTGCCAGGCTGGAGACTATGTTGTTCTTCACGTCTGCCTTCATGAATGGAAAATCCCAACAAAGAAGAAGTTGACAGCTCAACAACAAGATACACTCCGCTTTCATGTCCATTTCCGGAACTGCTTTGTCGAATACTTACCGTCGTGATCAAAACTCTTGAGGTAGCTCTGATCATATCTTTAAGCACATCCTTGAAACATGGCAGAAGCGACCTTCACATGCGGTCTCTGTGACTGCGAGTACGTATTCCCCCGTGTCGTCCAAGAACGCTTCGATAATAATCAGACGTACATAGTTATCCCCTTGAAGAACGGGTATTTGTCTTTCCAAATCACCATGCGGAAGGCTCTATGTGCCGAGATTGTATTATACAATCATTCCACAATGCCTATGACAGCACGGACGATCCGGACCTCAGCTGGGGTGTGGAATGGGCTTCGGGCTACGTCCGAGCCCGAGACCATGTTTCCCTTTTAGGCGAGGACTTTGTGGCCAAATATGAGCTTCTCGAGGCAGAATACGACGTCCTCAGGAGGAACCGAGTATATTGTCCTCACCCTACGTCAGATCCGAACAAGAAGTGTGACACTTTCATCGGGTCAGTTACACGTGACGCTGACAGCCGGGCATCCTGCCCAACTTGTCATCGCTCGGTGTGCATGAAATGCCGGCAACCTCATGGAAACGATCATCCTCAGTATTGCTCAGACTTATCCCAAGATGACGACTCAGAGGTGGCTCTGCCCCAGAACTGGATACGGGCACAGGACTATCAACTCTGTCCCCAATGCCGGAATCCTGTTCAACACTTGGAACTTTGTAACTTCGTGAGATGCCCCTTAAGAGCCTGCCGGACAGGGTTTTGTTTCATCTGCGGGCAGATAGCTCAACACAGACATCCATATCTACACTGGCAGCGATTTCGGCCAAATGGCTCGGATGGATGCTACCTTTGGGGTGGAAAGGGGCCAAATGACCCCGCCACGGCGATGTACGCCAACGTGGAAGATCAGCCAAAGTATTATAGGATCGATATGCCAACCTTGAAGACCCATCTTTCCGCCGCGGTATCTCAGCAAAAAGCCGTGCTACGTATTCCAAATTGGATTCGAGACGTACGTATCTTATGGCACCGGTCTATTCAGCTATTTTCATTGGATTCAGTGCTGATCAAACACGTAGATGTCAAATGACTGGAATGTGGTATTCCGTTACGCCGAGGGCATGGTCAGCGGGATCTGCGCATATCAACTTGATGCTCCACGGCCCCAGACGACGTAAGTGGGAAGCCAATAGAAAGTATCTGAAAGAGAAGTTATCAGTTCAAAGCTGACATGGGTTTTTGGTCGAATTCAGACTTCGAGAGTTGAATCTACTGGCGTCGTTCGACAAATATCTCAATTACGCCGATCGATTCTTCTATATGTGGTCGTCCATTGAGGCCAACGCTAGAGACCGGATGGTGGAGGTCGCTCGTCCTGCTCAATTTTGGTCGCAAGAGTAGGTTGATCCAGCACAACATACAATCATTGGCACAATACTAACAATGCGGTATAGACTTCATGACATCGCCAATAGCATTCCAATCCAGGAAAGAGAAATGTACGAACTGAAGAGCATGAACGTTGTGGAATTTTTCCTATAGTAAGCACAATCATCATCCATCGCTGAGCACGAGTGATATTGATTGTAGGACAAGGCTAACTGTAGGTAGTATAAACAGAAGAGGAGCTAACGTAAAGAACGAATGGACTCGTCATGTGCCTCGATCGATGCAAATTCTCTATTGGGTAATCCCATCAGAGTCAAACTCCCAGGAAGCTTCGCGCGCTGGCAGGTCTGTAATTTTCACAACCTTGAAGTGCGAATATGAGCCAAGTACGCACAAGATAAGAGAAGCCATGTTCGGCCTCGAAGCACTTTTGTTGAAAAGCCCACAATGGCTCCTGAGCGCGGTAGGTATCGACATCTAGAAAGGAGTCACGTTCTAACTTTCGCCAGGCTTTCCTTTCGAACTCGGTGAATGGGAACCCTGCCCTGCTGCCCCCTCCACCACCCGGGCTTCGAGTCTTGCAATATTCACGTGCGTAGGCTACCGTCAAGATCTTGTCAACAATCCATTCGAGCGAGCAAAGTCGCACGAGATGGAGACAACAGCATCCATCGTTCCCACTCATGAACTCCAGCATGCTAACCTGTGAAATCCTCTAGATGCAACCGTCAAGCTGTCAACAATACTAGCTATAACTCGCGATGCGATTGATCACGCTGTAATGGAAGCCGATGACGATGCATACGCACCACCCTCGATCCCTGAATGGTGGAAAGATCCACCCCTGCCCGGAGATACGGAAGTAGTCGTCAAATATGTCCAAGATGGACAAGCCACGAAAGCCTTTGAAAAGGCAGAAGTCGTTGCTCTCTTCGTCCACAATGGGGCCAACTGGTATACGCGTGATGCGCTGCTAAAGTTCTGTTGCCATRTGAAAAGTTTGGAGCAGAGTGATGCTATACTGTGTCGTATCTTGTGCCTCGGGGATATCAGCATTTTAACGGACACGGTGACGGTGACGGACGGGGAATTGGATCGTCCAGGAATGGGAATCACATGGAAATTTGATGGGCACCGTTTGGTCTGAGTTTTTGATATTGATGGCGTTGTAATACTGCGAATTACTTGTGCACATGCTTTGCGAGGGGGACAATCAAGCATCGCCAGTCAGATGGGGAGTGAAGCACTGAGAAAAAAAGAGCTAAGGTATCACTCGAGATTAATAACTTCGTTTCGCCAGAAAATTCACCAAGTTGAGAGAAAAGAGTCAGTTCGAGGGAAGTGTTACAGGAGCTGCTCATGGCTGCTCGATCAATCAATGTCTCCGTTCATGAAGCCTTCTTTGATGCTTTCGTGTGCAAAAACTATCCACGTACAACTCCAACTCCGTTCAAGTTCTGCGACATCTAGTGCTGGCTGTACTGCTGTCCCCAGCCCCCACGTCCGTACGAGCCATACGTCTGGTTGAAGTTGTTGCCGCCATAGCCGCCATATCCACCCTGACCACCCATGCCGCCCTGGCCCTGCTGCTGGTGGCTTCCAAGACCTCCCAACCCACCATACTGGCTATTCTGGCCGGGAAAACCTGGGTACCCACTGCCAAAAGCAGAGTGCTGGCTCTGTGGTGGTGGTAGACCGGATTGTGCCGTACCTGCTGCACTGTTGGCAGCCGATCCTGGGCGTCCTGGCTGGCCAAGTGCCGGCGATGGACCGCCCTTTGCGTCGCCGTMTGGCTTCAAAGCGTCGTCTTGTGTCGAGCCCATGCTCTGTTGACCATAGACGCCGGGTGCGCCGAAGCCGGATGCTGCACGAGCAAAGGGGTCGTTCATGCCGCCATAGCCGCCCTGCTGTTGGTGAGAAGTTGGCTGTGCCGATTGGCGACCATAGTCGTCGAGACCGCCGAGGCCGGAGCCCATTCCGCTCGCGCTGCGCATCGAGGCGTGCTGATTCTGGGCGAAAGCACCGGCGTTGGCGGGGGAGGAGGAGTGTTGTTCGTAAGACTGTGCGTAGCCCTGTGGTGCGCCGTACATGGCGCCGCCGCCCTGCTTCTGCGCGGGGTAACCGCCGACACTGCCACCGTAACCACCGAGCTGATGGCTGAGGCCAAATTGATTAGCATAGGCCTGCTGGTATGGGCTGTTGTACGACGGGTGGCCATACGGAAAGGCCGCGCTGGCACCTGGTGGATAACCACTGTGCTGCTGCTGCAAATGACTCTGCGCCTGATGCATTGACTGTTGAGTCTGCTGCGGATTTTGTGCGGATTGCTGCTGGCCGCCCATAAGAGGGTTGGGCGTATTGCTGCCCGAGCCGGGGGCTTCGTAGCGTTGCTGTCCCTGCTTTGTATTTTGGTCAGAACTGTTGTCTCTAAGTTTTTGAACGGCGGGTGTGATAATGTCAACAGCGTTGAGCTGCCTCTGTGTGAAGCGAGGTTCAGGGTCGAGGCTCCTGACACGGAGAGGAACGTGAACATTGATGCCACCAGAACGCAAAACGTGTTCTCGGCCTGCGATCAGTCCTGCCTCGTACTTCATATCCTCTGCCAAACGGCCCTTCTCTGTGGCGTTTCGACATCGGTCGTGCATATCAGACAACTTCTCAAAATGGGCGATACTAACCTGCTGGCTTTGCGAAGTGGTGTGCATGAGGTCGTTTTGGCCCGCGCCAARGCCGCTCGCGGAACGCTGCTGTCCGATTGTCGGGTCATGTTGGCCGTGCTGTCCTTGGTGAGTGGGTCCTTGTCCTCTCGCATCGAGCTGCTGCCCATATGCGCTGCCGTAGTAGTTGTTATACCGCGCCTGCTGGTCCTGGGTGGTGTAGTACTGCGAATAGTCATTCGGCGCTGATGAGTGACCGCCAAAGTTGGACTGCGACTGTTGCTGCGGCTGGTGTCCGTGACCGGCATATTGGTCGTAACTCGGTTGCGTTTGGTGGCCGAAAGCATCGTAGTGATGAGGCTTTTGCTGCTGGGATGCATCTTGTTGCATCTGCTGCATTCCTTGCATTTGTGGCTGGCCGTAGCGGGCGTATTGGTTGTACCCCTGGCTCATCTGCTGCTCTTGTGGCGCACTCTGTGCCAAAGATGGATCCTGGATTTGCTGCTGGTTCTGTACAGATGCTGGTGGAAGGCCTGGCGCCTGCTTGGGTGTGGAGAGTGCCTCGGGGAGGGCGGCCTCCTGCGCAGCAACAGTCTGCCTGGGCGCCGGAGGGAGCGAAGTCCGTGGCTGCGAGGGTGGTGAATGCGCTGGGGCGTGCCGGGTCTCGGGCTCTTCGCGTTCCTCGTCAACATCAGGACCCGACTCGCCATTGAGACCCATGCTGCCAAATTGCACAGCAGCCCGATCCACTGCATTGTGACCTGGCATGACGACTGCCTCTTGCTGCTCGAGTACACGTCGCTGGAAGCTCGCACTTCGGCCCYGGGGACCGGCAAGACGATTCGCGCTGGTGGCGTAACCTCCCAAGCCGGGCCGGCCGATGGGAGCTTGGTGAGTCGGCAGCGGAGTGATGTTGCGAGGGTCCATGGAGCCTGCAGTACTGGCGACAGTCTGCGTGGCGGGGGGTTTAGACTCGTCGGGTAGATGCTCAACGTTGGCCTCTGTCAAAGGATCCTGMGAAGGTGTGAGTGTAAGATCGCCCTGTAGCAGTGAGGCGTTAGCAATGATGGTAAGCAATGCCACGACGGCCAACGCACCTCTGCAGTGACCGGGCGCTCCACAGCGACAGCGACCTCGGGCTCTTGCGCAGGTGCAGCTTCAACCTCCGGCTCCGTCTGAACAGCTTCTTCGACGGTTGGCGCAACCTCAGCCTCCTGCGCTGGCTCAGGAGGCGCAGGCTGCTTGGTGAGAATTTGTCTAGGAACAGCAGGCACTGGCTTAGGCTGAGAGAACATGCTGGCCCAGCTCTTCTTCGCGCCGCCTTCTGGTATGACAGTAGATGCAGCACTAGCAGATGTTGTCTCAGTTGTGGCTGTGTCTCCCCATGCACTCTGAGCAGCGGCCGTGGCATCCTGAGGCACCTCTGGGGTAGCATTGTCCCAACCACCTTGAGCAGCCTCCGTGGGCGCACTAGTGTCCCACGCGCTCGACGCGGCAGCAGTAGTCGTATCCCAGGCCGAAGATTCGGTAGTTGGCACTGAGGCTGCGCCTGCATCGGCAGAGGGTGTGCCGTTTGTCGTGGTGGTGGTGTTGGCTGCATGACCGCCACGCCCACGCTGCCCGCCTCTACCACGGTCCACACCTCCTCGTCCGCGACCTCCTCGTCCACCATCAAGTCCGCCTCGGCCACGTGCACCGCGAGCACCAAATGCTGTTTGAGCAGCCGCACCCGCCGTGGCAGACTCGTCCTTCACCTTGGAGCGTGCGCGGTCCTTGCTCTTTTTGACTTCGGCAAATTGCGAGACGGAGCCCTGGGTAATCTTCTCGACGGCTGCGGAGATATCCCCGTCGGACTCTTCCAGCGCAAACACGAGGTCCATGTCAGTCCAGTCAGGGAACATATCCTTGAGCATGTTCAATTGCGCAGCGTGCTTCTTCTTCATCGCACCAAGCTCGCCCTGGTCATCGAGCGACTCTGCTTCCAGTGCTGCCGCGTCGCCCGCTGTGCCTGTGCCATTGATCTTCCTGCCGCCGCGGGGAGCACCACKGCCAATACCACCTCTGCCACCGCGAGCGGAGCTTCGGCCCCGCGAGGGCGGCGATCTAATGTCGGCGTCCGACATTGTGTGTGATGGGTTTGCGGTGGGTGGGTGTGGCAGTGATGAAAGATGAAGCGCAATGGCAGATGCAGCTGCAAGGTGAAGGAGAACCGACAGAAGCTGCCGATGACGCCGGTGGGGCTAGGTAGCCTGGACGCCTGTGAAGTAGAATTCAGTCGATGTCAGTGAGATGCGTCCTCTCTCGTGCGGTGCCGAACGAAGAGCAGAATGAAATGTGTTTGTGTAGTCGTGCGGGCAAGGAAACAGGTCCAAGTTGTTTCGCGAAAGCATGCATCCGCGCTAGCATACTACTAGTAGATCATGTCGCCTTGGAACATCACCACGCCGAGCCTCCGAGTAACATCGACACCAACCTACATTCACATCCATCTCGGAATTTCAAACCATGCGTGCTGCTTCAATAGAGCCGTGTTCGCTCGGCATACACGGATGAGAATGAGACCGTCCAGCGTCTTTCAAGGATGGAAACAATGGGCCTCCAAGCTCCATCCACAGCTCCCGTTAACAAATCAGGAATCAACCAGACTCCTCAATGCTCTGACCGGCGCATTCAGACAAAAGCTCGACGAGGCCCACCCGAGCAGAATACAGGACGATGAAAAGCAGGCCACGTCATCCAGATCAGCTAGCGTCTTCCACTCTTCAGCAGCGCATGCCGACAAGCACTTGGAATCTATTCTTATTAACCCGCTGCTCAGCGGCCGCGACATTGTCGGAGATGCAAAGGTAGAGCTCTCCAAGAATCCTCATAAAGACCCAATCGAGCTGCTTGAGAATTACCATGAGCAAGGCGCGGCTTCGGTGGCGATAGCAGAGCTTTGTTTGAACCATTACAAACAGTCTCTCGAGCGTCTTCCGCAGGACGAACAACAGGTCTCAATTCAACAAACGCAACCTGGGAAGAGAGTCTTCGAGTGGCTCGTGGAGAGCAACCTTTACGATTCGAAGAGCTGGGTGGACAACATCGCCTTCATCAATGACTTGGTTTCCTTTCTGGTTAAAGAAGGCCGCGAAGAAACCATCTGGTCGTGGGTGAAGCTCGACATTGGCACCACCGACGGCCTACGTTCGCCTGGCCCAATCTCAAAGACGAAATACACCCGCAAAATCCAATTGTACAAGTATCGGTAAGACACTGAAGTGCAGAAGACATAGGTTCGAAGGTGTCTCTCGGGCCGTGCTATGTCTCTGTCCACATCGAAAACGTCTTAGAAAACGCTGACCCTTCTACCCTTCGCAATAGATGGAGGGGTCGTTTGCTGCGTTCCCTCGTCTCAGAAAAGTTGGGCTACGGCAACACTGTCGGGGTCGGCCCCGGTCCCAACGAATGGAAGGCGGCCCTTGATACAATATTCAAGATCTGCGACTTGAAGCTATCGACAGAACCTTCAGATCATCTCTACTGGATACCGATGGCACCGATCGCTACGTTGCTGAGCAGGTAAGTGGAAGTGAAGTATGAAAGGCATAGAGCAGTCCTGGAGCCTTCTACATCCCTTCCCAAAATCTCGGAAATATGAGACACATGCTTACATTGCATACTTCGCTTTAGGACGCTGAACTGGGAAATCRACCAGACCAGACGTGACTTTGACGTTGCGCRATTCGAAAAGCTTTACGAGTTGATTCCAGTAATCCACGATGGCGCACCGCCGTTCTTGATCAAGGTGATGCGGGCTAAGCTAAAATTGGTTCATCCCCTTGTAAGCAGCGATTGCTCCTACACCTCATACGAAATGGATGAGTAAAGTCTCATCTAAGGAAGCTTTGGGCCATTCATCGAAGCTTGCGCATCTGCTGACGTGTTGTGCATGATAGGGGCGACAACCAGCCGAAGCTCTGCACTGCTTCCAGCGCCTTTTCTCGGATAGTCCTTCGGACGTAAGTCAAAATGAAGCGTGGAAGGCATAGAGCACGTCTTGAAGCCTCCACACACCCCTCCTGGTACCCAAGACTTTTGAGACACAAGCTAACCTTTCATACTTTGCTTTAGGATGAGAATTTGTATCTCATTAGCCTCAGAGGTGAACGCCTCGCGGCAATAGGGACTTGGTGAGTCAATGTGAAGTGCGGAGGGTATAGAGCACTCTCAAATCCTCTATGCAGCTCCCCGTCATTCGAGACACTTGCTTACCTTCCATACTTCGGTCAGGTGGCGCTTTGCGACCGCCACAATCTTCGCATTGCGAATGCAGGGCAAACTGGAAGATGCCGAGTGGCTACAGGCCAAATGCATCAAAGAATTCCCCCAACAAGCACGATATTTGGAAGTCAAAATGCAAGAGTCTCGACAGCGTGAAATGGGACGAGGAGCTCAATTGGACGAACGCGATGCAGATGTTAAAGACCAAGCTCGCACTCCCTTTCCGGAGTTTGCATGAATTTCGTGGGGTCTGCTAGAATTGGAACTTCCATGTCGAGGTCGGGGAGTCCGCTTGAATCGGGAACTCTGGTTTCCCATCACCAATCGCACCGCTAAATTGATTGCAGTCTCTTCATGGATGAAGACTTGCGTCGGATATCATGCAGCTACTGTGTGGGATGTTACTGCTACGTATGTTTCATTCAAGGGTATATATCCGCCCGTGTTTCTGGCTAACCGGTAAAGCAGGCTTCCGCTTCTCCACCACACCTTTACCAACTTCAGCATCATCCTAGCATTCTATGGGAATGTCTCAAGATTACTGCTCCCCCTCTCGCGACGCAGCTAAGCATCCTCAGGCCAGACGTCGTATCCGAAAGTATCCTTCATGTTCACGAATCGTGTGTGGCGGCCCCTGGCAACCTCGTTCACCGCTTCGAAATCTTCATCCGTGAGCTCGATGCTCTTGAAGTTGCTCTCGATGCGCGATGGGGTAGAGCTCTTAGGTAGCACGACATATCCTCTACGCACGCCCCACGCGATCAGGACTTGTGCGAGGGTGTTGCCTCCCTTCTCGGCAATGGCGTTCAGTGTTGGGTTGGTGTTGACTTTCTCGCCAGTGTTTGGAACTTGGTTCTGACTTCCAAGAGGCGAGTAGGCCGCAGGCAGGATGCCATTGTCGAAGCAGAATTTTACAAGCTCATCGTTTGGTAAAAATGGATGGATCTCGATCTGGTTAACCGCTGGCTTGACCTTGGCCCAGCTGAGCATGTCCTTGAGACCAGGAATTGTCCAGTTCGACACACCGATCGCCTTGGCCTTGCCGGACTCATACAGGCTTTCCATGGCCTGCCATGTCGGCTGTGGGTTGTTTGTAAGCTCCTCCTTGATGGTGTATTGGCCCTTCTCGTTCAACTTGGGCATGTGGCTGTCATCCTTCTCCGCCGCGATTGGCCAATGAACCAAGAACAGGTCTATGTAGTCGGTCTTGAGCTTGGCCAGCGAGCTCTCGATCGACCACTTGACCTCATCGGGCTCGTGCAGGTGGTTCCAGACCTTCGTGCAGATGAAGAGATCGCTGCGCTTTACGCTCGGGTTTGACTTCAGAAAGTCGATGACTGCATCGCCGACCTCGTCCTCGTTCTGGTAAAACCACGCGCAATCTAGGTGTCGGTATCCGGTTTGCAATGCAGAAGTGACTGCTTTGTATGTCTCGCCCTTGGCTCCCTCGTTGGCGAAGGTGCCGAATCCCACCGCGGGAATGGACACACCGTTGTTCAGCTTGAAAGTCTTGCCTGCCGACATGCTGAATTAGGGGCTGGGGATTCAATTGCAATGATCTGGAAAACGCGGGAGGGATCTTCTCAAAGAATTGTGGAAAATTCGCAAAGATGGAGTGTCGACGAAACTGGGGCACGCTGGCCTATCCTGCTGATAACATCTGTCTCTTTCAAAATGCTTTCCGACTTTTTTCAGCACAATACTGCCGTTGGCCGCGCGAGATAAACAAGCAACGTCATCGTCATCATCCTCAGACACGGTCTCCCGGCGTTGAGCACGCGAACGCGAAAATAATCTCACATTTTGTGGGTAACGCGCAGAGTCACCGCCATGCATCCATACAATGATTGGAAGCCTGATGTCATTCCGAAGAGGCAGCGAGCGCAGCGCTGAAGGGGACCCGCTTTCAAGTCGGCCCGCCCAGAATACCACGAGGTTTGGAGAACAAGGGTCCACTAGCAAAAAATGGAAATCCCAGAGAACAACCACAACGACCCTCGCGTCCGAGGGATTGACACAAGAATAGCATGTGAAGAATTACCATGGCGTCACCACTGGAGGTCGCGGTGTGAATGGATGATGGTTGATGTGATTGGGCGACAAGTTGATTACGATTAAGCACGTGCAGGATATTCCTTGAGCCGATTTTTCTATGCAGAAGTTGTATCCACATACCCACCCAGTCCGCATTCTCTATCTTCAGACGATGACGCTCGAGTCTATGACATAGGTGCTCCGGGATGGTGGAGCCTCTGATGTTGATACGTCCGGAACCAATGTCGAGAGCTTTGAGGTGTTTGTTGAGGCGAGCTGTTGTGAAGCCGTCGTATCAGAGACTGCATGCCGTGGAAATAATTCGCCGGCTCTCGAAGGAATATATGATATAAACGAGAGAGGCCCCGCAGAGACAGGAAAATCATCCTTTGTATCTTTGTCGCCAGCTCCATCGACCTGATCGTTTACCCACTGCATCCACCGACTTGCATATCCCTTAAAGTCCAAGAAGATTACATCACTTTCGACCTTTCCAAACAACCGCCAACATGCCTCAATTCGATTCTGAGGACTTTGGCGTTGCCGCCGCTCCCGTCAAGAGCAACAACAACGCACAGGAGGGTGCTTCGGGGGGTAGCTATGGCGCCGTCGAGGTCCCAGCAACGAGATCTAGCATCGCAGATGCTACGCCTTACATGCACCAGCTGAGCATCTCGCCTTCTCAGCGGGATCGTCGTGCTTCCCGTAACTCCTTTGGTGCCTCGCTACCTATTCCTCGATCGAAGCGCCAGTCTCGCCTTTCGTCCGTTGCCTACGCCGATGGCCGCCCCCAGAGACCAGGAATGCCGGCGATCCAGCCAACTCGTGAGATTTTGGCATCACAGGTCCAGGATTTGTCGAGCGAGACTGTCAAGCTTGCCAAGGACATGGCTTTCGTGTTTGACATCGATGGTGTCCTTGTCCACGGTGATCGTCTGATCCCAGAGGGTCAGCGTACGCTTGAGATTCTCAACGGTGACAACGAGCTCGGCATCAAGATCCCTCATATCTTCCTCACAAACGGTTCCGGAAAGCCCGAGGCKCCACGATGCGAACAGCTATCCAAAATCCTACACCAGCCCGTCAGCACTGAGCAGTTTATCCAGTCTCACACACCAATGAGTGCATTGGCCGAATACTACGAGACCGTTCTCGTAGTTGGAGGCGAGGGCTACCGCTGCCGAGAGGTCGCTGAGCAGTAYGGCTTCAAGAACATTGTTGTACCAAACGACATTGTCGCCTGGGACCCAACGATCGCACCCTACCGTGTCTTTACAGAGGAGGAGCGCAAGACCTCCAACCCTCTCGACTTTTCGAAGCATCGCATCGATGCCATCATGGTCTTCTCCGACTCTCGTGACTACGCAACCGACATGCAGATCATTATGGATCTTCTCCAGTCCGAGAACGGCCTGCTACACACCAAGGCCAAGGATCCCATCTCTCAGCGCATCCCCATCTACTTCTCTCAGGGTGACTTGCTTTGCCCGACTGAGCACCCCACCCCCCGCATGTCGCAGGGTGCGTTCCGTATCGGCCTCGAGGCCATGTACAAGGCCCTCACTGGCGAGGAGCTCGAGCGTGTCGTCTATGGCAAGCCCGAGATGGCGACGTACAAGTACGCCGATGAGGTCATGGCCAGCTGGATGGAGAAGCTCCATGGCGAGGAGAAGCTTCCCAGCCACATTTACATGATCGGAGACAACCCAGCGTCGGACATTATTGGAGGTGTAAGTTGCTACCATATCATGAAATGGGCATTTGGAACGTAACACTAACATACCTCACAGAACCTCTACGGATGGAACACTTGCCTTGTTCGCACCGGTGTGTTCCAGGGTGGCGACAACGACGAGAACAACCCGGCCAACTTCGGTGTATTCCCGAACGTCCTCGAAGCCATCAAGACCGCCATCCGAAAGGAGCTTGGCCAGGAGTTCAAGTTTGAGTGGAACGACGCCAAGATCAACCCTCTTCTGCAGGGCAACGACGCCGCTGCTGTCGCCATTGAGTAGAGTGGTTTGTTTCTTCTCGTCTTTGTTGAAGCATCAGCATGGCATTTCTCGGCGTTCTTGGGGGAAGTTGGCAACTGGCATAGCGAAAGCCGCACCATGGAAAGGTGCTCGGGAGGAAGGAGTTTGAACGATATTCATTGATGAACAGCTTACGAGCATTTTGCGATTTCTGCATGTAGACGGACAGTCAACACCGCTACTCTTTCATGTCCATCTTGTCTTCTCTTCTGTACTGTTTGTGTGAGCTCGAGACGTAAAGGAGGGGATGTTAGCTTACGTTCAGGATGCTTGTTTTGTCAAAGGACTTGGTCGGTACACGCTGAACATCCTGGTCGGGCCATTCAGACCTCACCAATATTCTATCCCGTCGCTACGTCTCGATCACATGCAATCACCACACGCCTACATCATTCTGCATCGGATCGCCGAGCGTGTCGGCAGCCACGCTCATCTTACGTCAAGTGAGGTTRTTGCTCACCGTTGCCGCTRGATGTGATGGGCACGCCGCGGTGATTGCGCCTCCTAGTATTCCGAGTGTTGTACGAGAGTGAAATATAGAAGTCCCCCAGGGCCGAGAGGTCATTCCAGATGCACTGTGCCACATGTGTATGCACGACAATGCAATGCCTCTATCTGGAAGGACGAAGGACGACCAAAATCCCCGGAGGACTCCTTATTATTGGTTAAATCGCAGCTCTCCAGAGCTATCATTTGCACCAGCCGAAACGACGATCTCGACCGACGCCACGGAGCTGCAAAGCTAAGCGCAACTCCACGAGGTTACCTTTGCGCTCGACCCCCGATGAGAAAGGTGAGGCGCTGCTCGTTCTTTCACTTGTCCTCGAGTTCAGATCCCCTTGGTCTGGAAGCAAATCTCTATCGGTTGTGTGAGCAGCGAGGAACCAGCAACCCACCCGGACAGCGTGCGATTTGGCTCAGCGGTGTCGTATGGGTGGCAGGCCAGCACGCCTACGACGAGATGGCCTCCAAGGGATCCTATGTGAACTTCAGTACGCCGCATCGAAAGAGCGGCAGTCTGAAGAGCAAGCAACTGCGAGCGCAGCCATCCATGGACGAAGTCCCTGAGGAGAGAGAGGTGTTAGCTTACAGGTGAGCCAAGCGCCGCGGCGTCGAAAGTATGGTACGCACACGTGCATTGGACCTGACATCGGCGAACCATGACAGACCCGCAAAGACGAATTACATACAGCTTCATGTGACGACCGATCAAGAGGCACCTCGAGATGGCGCCCGCAGCCCACAATCAATAACGTTTCGACCATCTCAAMCTGCGATACCGGAACGAACGACATCCTTGTACTCAAGGCCAGACAGCTCGTTGACTACGAGCTCAAAGGGGTCGAAATACAAGTTCAGTACTACTCCAACTCTGGTACGAACGCCGTGGGAATGGGATCGTGGTCGACCGGGTTCACGATGGGCGCGAACCCCTTCAGTTCGAAGCTCGCGTCATCCCCAGCCAACATTTCCACAATTGCCAAGAGAGWTATATCAGTGTATCGTGGAGAGCCTGGAACGTGTTCATTCCGTTGGAGACGCTGTGAGCGTGCGCGAGCTTCGGAATGACCTGCTCAGCGTCTGCCTGGTTGACAGACTGTGGCATCGGGCCGCGAGAGCACGACTATTCCGTGAGCTGTGGCTACCCAGCAACAAGACTCCTGCGAGACGAAGATTCTCCTTCAAGCCGCAATCACGAAGCCGTATGAAAATACTGCTAGCCGCACTTCGCACATATCCGGCGTTGGGACCACTTATCCAAACCATCCATATTCCAGCAGATTTTGCACTTGAGCTCGAGGTGGACGCGTTCTCGCCTTTCAGACCGGGATCGCATTTGGACATGCTACAAGAGCTGGTTCGCTATTGCTCCAATTTGGAGCAGATCTGTGGTTACGTTCCACCTGCAACATTGACAACACGAGTTCTGTTCGAGGCTTTGGGCTCGCGAACCAGGCTGAGGGCTCATGCGTGGCATCTTGATTCCTCGACAATCCTTCCAAGCCTCTCGGAGTTTATACACTTCCACGACGACTGGATGAGGCTCGAAACTTTGGTCATTGCAGGAGACCCTGGCGTGGACTTGGGTATGGGGACTGTTTCTTCGATTTTGGAAAGACTGCCCTCTCTGAAACATCTGATGCTCACGGGGCTGCATCATTCCGACTTCAATAACGGCACGATTCTGGCTCTACCAGCCCTGAGATCTTTGAGACTGGACGCTCTGGCCGGTGTAACAGATGAAGGCATTGAACAATTGGCGTCGTCGCGCCTTGTGTCGTCCCTGGAGCGCCTCACATTAGTTGATCTGGAATTGCAGTCACTCAGGACGATCGAAGCTATTCTGACCAACCTGCCGCGCCTCTCTAGCCTTGCAGTAAAGCAAGATGCCTCGCCCGAGCCACAGGCAGGCATATCCTATAGCATGCCGCTCTTACTCGCCTCGCCCAGCCTAAGGCGTCTCCATTGGGACTGTCTCATCCCGGGAACAGCTTTGTCTTGGTTCGCAGAGGCCATCGAGGCTGATAGACTTCCTAGCTTGAGGCATATCAGAGCCCCATGCGACTACGACGGGATTATGCAGGGGCTTTGTCGCCCCATTCCTCGGCTCAAGTTGACGAGCTATGATTTGCAGTATCACGATGCCCACACTGAATATACATACGAACGAGACCTGCGCGTCGCTCAGATTCAGGCACAGTTGAGGGTACGAGAGAGTCGTAGAAAGCCTTCCTTCACTGTGAATGTGCAGGACGAATCGATGGAGATACAACATACTCATGTTATAGGCTCATATCTTGGAAGCATGGAGTCTGCCATCGATTACGATCTGACGCCGGCCGTCACTGACAAAGCCATGGCTGAGTTCGATGACATTGCACGGCCGACAAGGGATGCGGGAGGACTTGAGCGTTCGTTGGGGTATGGGTTGCTGTTTTAGAGATACCATTTTGCGAATACTCATGAGATACGATTGTCAAAAAATTGTGATGCACATTTTCGATCACAGTGCCCTGGTGAGCTGGTCGAGACGACAACTCTTCTTTTGTCATACAATCGGTATTCACCATAGTGATGAAAGCTCGCAATGGCATTGAACGGAGCTAGGCCGGAGCTAGGCCCGGCTATGCTGTCATCGCGCAGCACGCTTATGACACTTCTGAACTTYGAGCTCTCACTTTGACTTCTCTGCACCAGCAATTATGGCACCCTCGAGGGCATTCTGGACCACGTCGAGAACGACACTCGGAGCAGCAAGGTCTCCAGTCGTATCCCGCACGTCAATACTACAGAAACGATGCATCTCAGCATACGGCTACGAGCAAGCCAAATGTCTCGTGCTTGACAAGCTCGGTGAACCAAAAGACGTGCTTCGTCTGCACGGCCACAGTATCRGTCCCCCAACGGGTGATTTATTGACGGTCAAATTTCTGGCCTCGCCCATCAATCCCGCCGATATCAACCAAATCCAGGGTGTATACCCTACCAAACCCTCTTGGACCACTTCCCTCGGCACACCCGAGAACATCGCCGTGGGCGGTAACGAAGGCGTGGCAGAAATCATCTCGAAGGGTGGGAACGTCAAAGGGATTGAAAAGGGCGACTGGGTCGTCTTCAAGAAACAAGGCTTCGGCACATGGCGAACACATGCTCAGACAACTGCCGATAATCTCGTGCCGATCAAGAATAAAGATGGGCTGAGACCAGAGCAAGTCGGCACGGTATCGGTGAACCCATGTACAGCCTATCGTATGCTCAAGGACTTTGTAGACCTGCAACCTGGCGAATGGTTCATCCAAAATGGGGCCAACTCAGGAGTGGGTCGCGCTGCGATTCAATTGGGAAAGCTTTGGGGATACAAGAGCATCAATGTTGTTCGCAAGCGTGAGAGTGGACATGAGGAACTTGTTCAAGATCTCAAGAACCTGGGAGCAGATGTGGTGGTCACAGATGAAGAGCTCAGCAGCAAAGATTTCCGCGAGAAGCTCAAAGAGTTGACCAACGGTGGTCGAGAACCAGTTCGCTTGGGCATGAACTGCGTTGGTGGTGCACTGGTCAACAACATGGCAAAGCACCTCGCAGCAGGTTCTCCAATGGTCACATATGGTGCCATGTCGAAGCAGCCGGTCAGTCTGCCCATGGGTCTGCTTATCTTCAAGGACATCAGCTTCCATGGGTTCTGGGTCAGCAGGTGGAGCGACAAGAATCCGGAAGAGAAGAACGCCTGTGTACATGAGATACTGGACTTGACACGGCAGGGCAAGTTCCAAGATGTACCGATGCAAGCTGTACAATGGAACCACGGCACGAAGCAGGACGAGCTGGTGGATGCTGTACAGGGAACTCTGGAGGGATACAGAAGCGGCAAGGGTATTTTCATGTTCGGTGATACGTAGGATAACGTACCCAAAGTTTGTCATGCTTGCAATTGAATTCCATGTCGTTAAGAAGAAGCACTCGACTTTTGAACTTAATTGTATTTCTGCTAGATACTTCGCAAGCCATGTAACAGCGTCGTACAGCACAAGCACTCCCGCCAGGGTATCGTCGCAGCAAAGGAAAAGCAAACAAAAAGAACGGCCCCAAGACCGTTCGACCTTCGACAAGCCCACGAAGACTTTTGATCAAGGCGTCGCGCCACCAACGCCGCGCTACCGGTAATTCACGCAGGCCATCATCTCGTTACTCCAGGCGAGTAGTGCCTTATCAATGATTGCAAAATCCACCAAAAAATTCGGAAAAATCAAAAAGAAGCGAAGAAGGGGGAAATACAGCGTTTTGTGCGGATTTCTTACTTTTGGTTGCTTTTGAATGCTCGGTTCAATGTGCTTCGGCACAAAGTAGCGACATCAGAGTTTATGCGGCGGACGGCGAGGAAGCCGTCTCCATTCCGTCGTTGCGTTCGGTGAGTTCGTCGCCTCTTGATTCGTCAGAACGATGCGTTCAAGTCTGTACGTGCCCCGAAGCAGTGAAAGTGCCCTGAGCGAGTGTCTGGGACAGGGAGTTGTTCCGACTACGACGATGCTTTTGAGCCAGTGGGCTGGCAACGTTCTTTCTTACGCCGGCATTTGCGAAATTCAGATCCGGATTCGCGCGGCTCTTGCGTGCAGGAGTCATTGGTGTATTTGCTGCGCTGCGTCGACCCTTCTGTAGTGCATTGGCTTCTGCGTTCTGTGCGCGCTTTGCAGGGTTGGCCCCTAGAGAGCTGACGGCGCGAGCAAGGTGCTGGTTGTTTCGGAAGGAGGACACAAGACCAGGCTGCTGGTCAAAATGATCCAGTAGATGGGCGTTATCTGCGCGTGGCATCGGTGACGAGTCGCTGGTGAAGGCGCTGAAAACATCTTGGGAAGCATCCTGGCCGGGCGACATGATGCCCGTGGAAGGCCGTGAGAGCGTTCCATTCTCCTCCTCCACATCCATCTCCAAGTCCGAGTCACTCATCTGTACGAAGTCGTCCAAGTTGATGGAGCTTTCGGCATCAGTGAGCTCGTCGTCAGTTGGTGCCATCGATACAAACGAAGACTGGACGTGAACGTTTGCGGAAGGCGTGAGAAGTTCTTTCGCGATGCCACACTCGTCATTGCTGCGGAGGAAGTCAAGATTGCCGTCAAACATTGTGCCCAAAGTGGACTTGGCAGTGAGAACACGCGGTGGAGCTGCGGTGCGTGGAGTCGATCGCGTCCAAGAAACAGAGGCGCCGGGGCTACCGTCACGACTTCCCATAGCTTGACGCGCACGCGCCCAATACGCGCGTTCACTCTCCGGCGGGTTCGTGGGGCAAACCAATTTCACACCGGCGCCCTTGACATCCGCAGAAACAGAGGCCACGGCCGGATCATGGATGAAGGTACCAGATTTGGGTCTCTTCTCGGATTTTGCACCGGAGAGTCGGGAACTGCTCGGGGTGCGATTCTTCTTCCCAGATGCCGGAGGCGCAGGCGTGCTTGGTCCGCTGGCTATAGTGCTGGCGGTCTCCTTACGGGCGTTCTGAATGGCTTGCACGCGGGCAATGTGCTCATCGGCAGTCTCCTCATCGGTAGTATCACCATCGTCAGCTTACCTGTCTGTCAGCATGTGAATCGCGAGATAGGGCTAAGTAGTTCATACAATCATCAGTCGACTCACTATCCGAGTCACTTTGTTCGTCGATCTCAAAGGCGGCCTTCTCGTACGGGTCTTCAAAATCGAAGTCATACACCGACTCATTGTCTACCTGCATTGCATGGTCATCCATTTGTCCGAGGAGCATCTGCGATCTTGACATATGCTCGCTCGAGCTTCCGTTCAAAAGGTCTGGGAATGAGTCTCGAGGATCCTCCTCTTCACTGCTCAGGCTGGACGTCCGAGAGCGAGTGAACRTCGTCTCCTCGAAGCGGACTTTCTTCTGGTTGACGGATGCGGCGAGGGTCTCGCTGTTAACTTCGGGGATGCGCCATGACGCAAGGTCGTTCGCAAGGTCGATATCGAAGTAGCCTTCAGCATCTTCAATTAAGTCCTGATATTGCTGATCATGTGATGGAAGGCCACCGAAAGGATCCTGTTCAAAGTCCAGATCTCCATATTCGCCTTCATCATCCATACTGTTCTCGCTTTGCAAGCTGAGCCGCCTTGCTAGAGATTCCTCCTCGACAACAGACATCCTGCTCAGCTCGTTCGTGACTGCCTTGGTTACACGAGGCTTCTCGCTGCTCTCGAATTCTGCAATAAGTTCACGTTCCGCCGTTCGCAAGACGTCTTTTTCATCAACATCTTCGTTTTCAACCTGCCACGCAAAGCAATGTTAGTCTTGCTCATCCCTGGGCAGAGTGATGAGAGCGACGCCATCGTCACTCAGCAATGCAACACTCACTTCGCTATCGCTAATCTGGTCGATTGCGCCGTAATCGTCTTCCTCGCTCGCATTTGACCCCTCATGTTCTGCGCCTCCATTCGTCTGCGTATTGCTCTCAAACACGCGAAGCTTATTCGAGACATGCCCTGTCCGGCAGGCCGGAACACTGCCAGACAGGGCAGAGACATCTGGCTCTTCTGCGTCAGCCTCTTCTTCTTCATTAGCACTACTGTCTGCTTCATCGTCGCCATCGCTGTCGTCGGACACTGCGTCTCCGGTGCGAGCGGCAATCGGCTTCTTCAGTTTGAGACCGTTTCTTTGGGAGCCACCGTGTATCCTTGGGTCCTGAACGACCTGCATTGTATTCGCCATTTTGCCGATCTTTTTTTTTTCTGGCTCGGATGAACTTGTAAATTTCGACCTCAGGTCGATGGTTCTGGGGTAACTTTTCCTGAAAGTGATCCAGGTGGCTGCGGCAATCGAAGCAGAGGTGAGCTACAACAGTGCCTCGAGGACAGCGTTTGCTTTGGAGATATCGCGCGAGTCGCCTTCGGGCAACAATTGTGAGTTGGTGTTGTGATTGAGACCCAATGCGCTCAGGGTCGTAACTTCGTCGGTCGTTTGCGGGCAAACGGATAGATGCCAGAGCCTRTTGTCTTGCGCAGTCTGTTGACTAGATAGACCTGCACAGGCGGGATGATGGCTACGATCAAGCAGGGCTTGAAGCAGTTGAGTTTGGTTATCGTCGAGTTGATGAGAAGTTGAACAGCCGGGCTTAGAGGCAGCACGTGGCCACCTCTAAGCATGGATTTAGTGCTCGACAGCGTACGGCATCTTGGACGAAGTGAAGTTGGTAGGTATGTATGGATGTGATTTGTTGTGTGAAGGGTGCTTCGTCGCTTTGGGATTGATGTTGATGTCTCAGGGAGAGTTGCAAGGGAAAGAAAGTGAGAACGAGTGGATTGGAATTTAGAGTTCACATCCCGGACTGGCTCTGGCTCGGTCGACCCTTTAAAACTTCTCCCTTCAAAACGTTTGCAAAATCACCGATACTTTTTTGCAAGCTGCATCCTCCTTGCAGCATTGACTGCCCGCGACTGTCTAGGAATGCATATACACCACCATGAGACCCTCTTCAACATCTTCTTCCTCCAGCAAGAGGAATACTTCAACTTTACCATAATAAGCATGATGTGATTCTCATCTAATCGAGAAACTTTGATCCGATTGCAGACTAGGCGGCCAATCACCTTGCTCGCGTGACGATGACTTCGCCATGCTAGCTACCGGCATCTGGTTGTGGACCCGCAAATGAAGCTAAAACGACCAGTCAAAGATCGGGGTTGCAGCTGAACATCACCCTCAGCAGATTTCTTGCACCAGAATCTCGGTCGGCTACATGCCTCAGCTGGTACAGCCCGTACGAGCTTGCAGGAAAGTGGTGACTCAAGGCTTCGAAGGTTGGGCTGCGAGCTATGTCGTCCGAATGCTGAAACTCCCGGAGAAAATAGCTTATGACGGCCTGCACTCGCTACGTACCTCCTGCAGCCTTTTTCGACTTCAGGAGACCAATACGGAGCCTCATTTCTCGTGGCTGCACCTTGACAACTTTCACGCAGTTAGCATGTCGGCCGGATGTTACTGGCCGGCCATAGGTGGCCTTTGCATGGAATTCCATGGTGATTTCACGACCGCAAGCTGCGCACCTAGGCGTGCTTGTCCCGGAAAGACTACGAGACTCACACGAGTCTTGCAAGTCATGGCGGTCTGAGAAGGTGGAGCCATGCACAGGCTGCATGGCTCCATCCGGGGTTGTCGGCTCGAAGGCCAGAGGCGCTACAAGCCGCGGGAGGCCTGGATCTTATGTTGCCTACACGTTTGCTCACTGGCACACCGACACAACCATTTATTATTCTGCCTCGCCGCATGTCAGCTGTGTATCAACCTCCTCTGATATTGCATACCGTATCAGGCGTCCAGTTGCTCAAATTCGGAGCGCCTGGACTGAGAATATATCTGTTCGAGCTCAGCGGCCGAACAACTGCACGCGTGCATACCTACTTTCACGTAATTTTCTCAGTCGGGCAACTTCACTTGGCTCATGGCCAACTTTTGTATGTTGGGAAGCATGTGCGAGTACACATTGCGCGCTCAATTTCACAGCTCATTACGCTAGTCATATGTGCCATATAGTCATTCATCAATGCCACAAGCAAATACTAGTTTTCAACAAACTTTTGTCCGAGTCGCTGACAGTTGAAGAAGACAACATGAAAGCGCGAAGGACAGGCTTCGAGGTGCCGACTCGACACCACCAGTTTCAATTTCCGTTTGCTGGCCTACGTTCCGCTGTATGCACCACTGCTCTCGAGTCTTCGACTTAGCTGTCGCAAAGGTCCCGCGCTATTCGGTGGATGTCGTCCTGTGGCCCGTTCTCTGAGTCAATTATCATAGTATAACACAGCATCCTCTCCCACTATCGCTCTTGCCACCGCTTAGCAAGCTTTGCCTTGTGGCAGCCTCAAAGACATCATCGACGCCTTCACCGGTCAAACTCGAACATTCGAGGTATTTCTTCGCCCCAATGCGTTTTCGCACTTCCTCTCCTTCGTCGGATGTGAGAAACTTTTCGGAACGTTTTCGCATCTCCTCCTGTGCTACAGGATCGTCGCGAAGATCTTTCTTGAGGCCAACAAGGATTATCGGAACATTAGGACATCGGTCCAGGACTTCTGGATGCCTATCACCACATGAGTTTTTTTTTTTCCGGTGTAAAATGCTTGGAGGGTTTCGACTAACCATTTTGTGGTGATGTTTTGGAGAGAGTCAGGACTGGAAACTGAAAAGGCAATGAGGATTACATGTGCTTGGCTGTATGCCAGTGGACGTAAGCGCTCATAGTCTTCCTGTCCGGCAGTATCCCACAGAGCAAGCTGCACCGACTTTCCATCTACGCGGCAGTCTGTGACGTAGTTTTCGAAGACTGTTGGGACATATCGCTGCAAAGTGTCACATGGTCAGCGGAGAGAAAGATGAGATTGTGCAGAGCTGGCATGCTTACCGTTGGAAAATAGCCGAGTGTGAAGACGGAGAGTAAACTGGTCTTTCCACAAGCACCATCACCAATGATGACGAGTTTCCTGTATGGTGAAGAGTCAATCGTTGAGTCCTGTGATGATCAGAGCAGTAGCTTGTGTTCCCACCTGCGCATAACTTGGCTATCTTGTTGAGCCATTATGATTCTAGTCACGACCTGTAGGCCTTTCTTTGCAACGAATGGTTGTATTCCACCAGGAAATCTAGTGACGACTTGGGCAGGCGTAGTAAACTATATGCGTGCGTTCGCGCCGCCTGTGTATAGCCTTGTGATTGATCCCGTGTGGGCCTGACTCTGAAAGCGCTTCAACAGCCACGAGAGCGGCGATGTGACGACGACGACGGACGGTCAACAGTGGGCTCGGAAAAGGTCGTGTCGTACGGCGACGTTGAAGCCAAGATGTTGAGAGGAGGAGACGGCGTTCAATGCTGGTTGTGTTCGCTCGGGGCGCAGCTGCGATTCAGGATAGGCCGTTGAGTAGGTAAAAAGCGGTGATTGCGAGGAGAAGGTATACACAATCAGGTGTGCGAGTAGCAGAGGGTAGACAGACAGCAGATGTACGGATGGAGGAGGCTTGTGTGTTGCGACTGTGTTGGAGGGGGAGAGATGCGGTCGTGCTTCCAGCTTCTCGTCGTGCTTTCACAGTGATTGATCCTCCAACTCTCTCCCCACCACACGGTCCACCACAGTTCCGATCACGAATCTCACTGCATGTGCTGCTTTCCCACCACAATCACCCGTCCGGCTATTGAGTGAGTGGCACGGCGATATCCCACTACATCACGGGTGCATCGAACACCGTTTCACTCGCTCCCACCTCCGCGCATACCGGACACCATGTCTGCTCCTGCCATGACGGCAAATACTGCGCCGCCGTCGAAGCCCAACAAGAAAAAGGCAAAGCGGCGGGCAAAGGCAGCGGAAAAGGCGGCACAGGAGCCCTTGCCATCCGCGCACGAGGCCATGCTGGGTCTTCCGGACGAGGAGGAGGAGGACTTTTCTGGCGACGACGACGGGCACGAGTCGCACCGCTACCCTGGACTGCCCAACGGACACCTCCGTCATGACGGGCATGCTCATGCTCCGCCGCGGGACGATCGATCAAAGCCCAACCGGAAGAAGTCCATGCCTGTAGGCCGGCATCACGGGGCCTACGATGCCGCTTCCTCTAAGCTGCCACCGATGCAGTACGCACCACCGCAATCGCGAAGTGGAGCTCTTCGCTCGACACCTTCTGCCACAGGCCACCACCATTCGGGTATGAATATGAACATCTGGAACACGAGTTCACAACAGGAGCGACAGAATATCAAAGACTTCTGGCTCAGCCTGAGTGAGGATGATCGAAAGGCACTGTTGAAGATCGAGAAGGAGGCTGTGCTCAAGAAGATGAAGCAGCAGCAGAAGCACTCGTGTTCGTGCACTGTTTGTGGGCGCAAGCGGACCGCGATCGAGGAGGAATTGGAGGTGCTTTACGAGGGCTACTACGAGGAACTTGAGCAGTACGCTCACCACGATCAACCACCGCTCCCAAACTCCGATGGCCTCATGCCAGATCCCTTGCAACGAAGGCCCCACCCGCTAGCAACCCCACCGCCATTGTTGCCGCAGATTCACAAAACGAGTCACGTCCGTGAGCATTTGGAGGAGGAAGAGCTCAGCGATGAGGAGGATGAAGACGATGAAGAGGAAGAGGAGTATTCAGACGAGGAGGACGAAGAAGAAGACTACTCAGATGATGAGCCTGAACAAGAGCTGGAGCCGCCGCGTGGGCATCCGGGCGTGCCCGACTTCTTCAACTTTGGCTCGCACTTGACTGTCAAAGGTATTCTAACACCATGGGTCGAGAAGCTGAAAATCGGGCTAAAGGGTAACGCAGACAACCTCCTCACGGTAGCTGACGACCTGCTCAAAAACGACGGGCGCAAGTTCATCGAAATGATGGAGCAGCTGGCCGAGCGGCGCATGAACCGCGAGATTCATTCGCAGCACGAGGCAGAAAACCACTCGGGCTACCCGCCCGACGATCCTGCGTATGGCCACGAAGACCCCCTGGCTGCAGGCGAAGAGTACGACGACGAGGCCTCCTACGACAGCCAGGAAGACTTTGACGACGACATGGACKAGGAAGACGAAACGGTGGGTGGTGACATTGAACTGGCAAGTCCCGCACATCTTCATGGCTGATCGCTTACAGGGTACGCTAACCGATGAGCAACGTATGCAGGAAGGTAGACGAATGTTTCAGATCTTTGCAGCCCGCATGTTCGAGCAGCGCGTGCTAAATGCCTATCGTGAAAAGGTTGCAGCTGAACGCCAACGGAAGCTGCTAGAAGAGCTCGAGGACGAGAGTAAGCAGCAGGAGCAGCGGGAGGCGAAGCGGCAGCGAGATGCACAGAAGAAGAAGGACAAGAAGAAGCAGCAGCAGCAGGCCAAGGCGGAGGAGAAGGCGAGGAAGGATGCCGAGAAAGCTGAGGAGGAGGCACGACTAAAGGCAGCGGAGGAGAAGAGGCTCGAGGAGCAGCGGCGGAAGAAGGAGGAGCAGCGGAAGAAGCGAGAAGACGAGAAGCGCAAGCAGGAGGATGAGAAGGCACGTAAGGAGGCCGAGAAGCTGCGGCGACAACAGGAGGAGCAGCAGCGGCGAGAAGATGCCGAGCGCAAGGCACGCGAGCAGAAGGCCGCGGAAAAGGCGCGGAAAGATGAGGCTCGAAAGAGGGAGCGAAATGAGAGAGAAGCACGCGATCGAGAGGCTAAGGAGCGGAAGGCGCAAGAGGATAGGGRGAGAAAGGAACGAGAAGCCAAGTCCAAAGCGGAACGTGAGGCTAGGGAGCGTGAGAAGCCGGTGCAACCGCTTCAACACCTCACCCATCCGCAAATTGCGAAGCGCCCTTCGCAAGCCGGCATGGTCGCCAYTCCTGGAGTTTATCCCAAGCAGCCGCAATCTGGACTTTCCTCACCTCATCCATCGATCGCGACCCCCGCGCTTCCCAAAGCGCAGAATCCTGCAAAGCATCGGCAACCTTCCCAGCAAGGCTCGCATGCATCATCACCGAAGCAGCCACAGTCACAAATGTCAAACGCCCCCAGCAAGTCTTCCTCCCCTGCGAGCGTGGGACACCAACAGCCGCAAGTCCAGCCGAAGACGATCATGCAGAAAGTGGGCAACCAGCACAACAACCACCTTATGCAGAATCCGCCACCGACATCGTCACCACTACCACATCACCACTTTCAACCCCCTCCTGGGATGCCGCACCTACAGCAGCATCCAGGTGCGTTCGGTAACATGCCACCGATGGGATTCCAAGGCTTTCCGGGACCGCAGGGACCAATGATGCCAATGGGTCGACAAATGCCGATGTTTCCACACCAGGGACCGCCAATGGGCATGCAGAATCGCATGCCCTTTGGAAATGGTATGCCCGGCACGAATGGTATGCACGGAATGGGACATCCCGGCATGATGATGCCGCAAGGCAGGGGCTTTCCGTTCGATGCACCTGGCGCACAGGCGCCTCCGGGATTTGGACAACACAACCACGCCATTCCGCAGCAGACGTCACTCATTGGACCCCCTCTACAAGCAACGAGTGGCGATCAGCGACCAAACTTGCCAGGCCATTCCCGACAGCAATCACATGACAAGGATCGTTTCGAGTCCACGACTAACCAGCCCATCGCTCGCCCCGCACCGATCGCGCGACCTAGTAGCGTTAAGCCGCAAGCAGGCCGGCAAGGGCCAGCCTCAGAAGTCGATGAACTGTCCAATCACCTCGGCAGCTCAGCTTTGCTGGACGACTCTGACGAGCCCATGCCACAAAATCAAGCAGACGTCCGTCGCCATTCCAACATTGCACCCACCGCCCGCAACGTATCCATCCCAGGAGGCTTCGGGCCTCCCATGGGCGGAGGGTTTGGCAACCCAAGCAGCACGTGGAACACCCCCCACATGGGTATGAACGCACCGYTTGGTCAAAGCCCAGGCATCTCGCAGGCTCAACCGGGCTGGGGTAGTCTCCCAAACCCGGGAATGGGTAGCTGGATGCAGCAGAACAACGCCGCGTACGCATCTAATAATGCTGCATTTGCCAACAACGCTGGGTTTGGGGCAAGCCTCGGGCTGGGTAATGGGGTTGGGGGGCATCGGCCCAATGGCGTCGGAAACAGACCCTTGACCATCCGCATCGCTCTTTGCCAAGCATGCAAGCAGCTGAACAATGCTTCCCGGGGTGAGGGCGATGGATACCATTCTGTAAAAGCCTTGCTTTCGCAGATCGCCGCGAACCGGCCGCCTCTCGATTCACCGCCAACTCTGCGTGAGATTGAAGAGATCTGCGAGACCGAAGGCGATAGCCAGAACGGCGGTGGCGAGCTATATGTCCGTCGCAACGGTGCTACTACTCCAGAAGGCTCAACATCACCCAGTGGTGAACAGTCCAGTCCAGGAGGTGGATTTGCAGTCAAGTGGGAGCCAGCAGCTGAAGCCTCGACACCCGACACGAGCCGAGGCGCACTCAAGGGTCTTGGAGAGATTGGGAGTCCGCTTCCATCCAAGACGAGTCCCGCACAAGGATTTGGAGCTCCGGGCAGTCGTGTTACCCCTTTCGGTGGGATGGGCGGCTTTCAGAGTCTGAGCGCAGTAAATTCTTTCGGTAATTAGACGGCTATGGTCAGCTCGGGTATGTGATCATGATGGAATGAATCATTTGTGTCGACTACAATATGCATGTCTCGAGTCTCGAAGTGATTAAATGTCGTCGCGAGTGCTCCCCGGGCGTGAGTATTTGTTTTGATCATAGTAGCTCCGTCACGCCGTCCAATGGGGCTAGTGCCTCCACATATGGAATAGACCGCCTGCGCAAGTGAGTAACTTTGAAATGGCAACCAGCCTGTGCAGGCTAAACACTGGAGGGATGATGCCAGACGTGTGACACGGCAAACTTTCGTTTTCATAGCACCTAGCCAGTACTAGGAACAACAGGAACCTCGCCCATTCCTCCAATGCTCTTGATCACTTCGTCAAAGTCCACGCCATTCTCTTCAAACTCCTTTTGAACCCTCATGGCGACCTTTTCTTGCCGCTCTGGTGAGAAGCTCCCATCGGCTTCGCGTTCCTCCTCAACAATCTCAGTCCATTTCCAAAACAGGCTCTCCTTTCCCAGAGACGTGAGCTTTTCTTTGAAAGCCACTACCTTCTTTCTCCTACCCTCCACGACATCTTCGCCCTCCCACTTCCAAGCTAACCAGCCATTGCCATCCGAGAATGCAAAGACCATCTTGTCCAACTCTTCGAGACTAAAGGCCTTTTCAAAGGCCAGAAAGTGGGAGTCAACCATGAGCTCAAATTCCAGATCCCAGCTCCGATCCATCATTAAGTAGCCCGTCTTCTGCATGAAAACGGGTTCAATAGCAGGCAGAATTCTCGTCTTGAAGAAAGGATTCTCTTGTCCTTGTTTCACTCCCATCATGAGTTCCTCGGTGCCCCATCCTCGACTAACTCTCACCACGACTTCCTCCTTTTGAAATCCCAGCATCCACCTCCAATAGCACGGATTCGCAGGCTGTTCCGCGAAGAAGGTGATGGGCCACGGTCCCACGAATCGAAAGAGAAAGAAGTCGAAAGCGAACATTGCGGTTCGTTGGAGAAGGATGTAGATTTGCTGTTTTCGTGTTGTTGAGATTGGGTCTACTGTGGCAGGCGTGAGGTAGCCTAGAAGGGTCTGGAAGAGAATCCAGTATGTAGGGACGGCGACGTAAAGCCGCCAAAGGAGCAGCAGGGCGATGACGCCGTTGAGCATGACGGGGATGAGGAAGACATTTTTCTTATGGTCTATTCGCGTGCGGTCGATGTGTGTGATGTGGACTTTTTTCGGGTCGAGGCGCTCGAGGAAGCGAGAGAGAGACGGCGGGGCTTTGGCGAATGGCGCGGGGATTTCCGAGATGGACGATTTGAAAGATGTGCCTTTGGTCTTCTTGGAGGATGGTTTGTTGGCCATCGCGTGGTCTGCTGCGCCGTCAATTGACGCGTGTAGATGGAGAAATGTTGGAAGAAAGTTGAGCAGGAAATATTGAAACGAAGCTTCCGACGTCACCTCGAACGACCATCAACTGGCATTGCTATTGGGTTATCTAATGGAATGATCCCTTCCGGTGCGATCGCGAGAGGTTTTTGGAGAGGTAGCGCATTGTGCATGGTAAATGTCAGACAGAACGGTTCAATGTTCTGTTCCTATTAGAATGAAGCATTGGCAAAGCTCCATGTGAGTTGACGACGGTCATTGTGCAAACCATGGAATTCCTATCTGCTCCAAAAGGTTGAAAACTAACAAACCACATCTGTCGTGATAGATCTAGACAATTGCATCGAACATACGATGCGAAGATCAGAAGTGCTTGAGGCATTCGATGCATTATGTGCAACCCAAACCCTTACCCTAAAGCAATTCCACAATTTCAGGGCTCAAAAGGATTCGGCCCCGGTCGACAACAAAAACATCAATGCTTTGTATACGAACAAGAGTTTCCCACCCAGTACAGTATTAGAGGTTTTCGCTACATATACCAGCCTCGATGCAGTCCCTCCAGGCAGAGTAAAGCAGAACCAGAAAGCTCTGACCCTCAGGACTGCCCTGAGTGTAAGGAGTGCGATCACCCCAGCCCAATGGATTGACCGCTGGGCTAGCCAGACCATTATCGTCAACATGGGCGGCAACGGCCCTCATGTTCGCCTTGGCCCAGTCCATCATCTCTGCAGTGACCTTGTCACATCATCAGCATCTCAGTCGTGAAGCACAGTACACATGTACTCACCGGCTTGWCCAGGCCATCGCCGAATATGTTGCTGGATTCCTCTTGCATTACCACCGTTCGATACACCGTGGCGGTCAACAGAGCTGTTCCGCTGGTTTCGCCGAACCAGCTATCGTCGTTGAGATAGTTTCTGAGAAGACCATCATCCTTTGGCGAGCTCATAGCTCCTCGCAGAATCTCACCAATCCATTCGAAGAGATCCTTCCGTGTTTGAGAAAAATCTGGTCCGGTCTCGGTTGGATGCCAATGCAAAAGCGTTGCGAGAACTCTCGCCATGCCCATCGCGGCCCATCCATTACCCGTCGACCACAACCCAGTGTCTTGGGTTTCTGGCCCGATGATATGATGCCAGGCCCCGGAACTGACATCCCCAGAGTTGGAATTCGAGCTCAGAACTTCCCGGTAGAGGCCACACTGCTCAATTGCGGACTGGAGAGAGCCACCATCATTGAAAGCCGGACCAGCGTATGCCATGAATGGAGGAGCCATATACATGAAATCGGCCCAAAGCTCGGCAGTATTGTCTCGTTGCGAGATCGCGCCGTTGGGCCATCGAGGCACATCGGAGAAGTGGTTCAGCTGATTTTTAGCTGCATCAAGATATGCTTCTTCCGACTGTCCGATCAGAAGTGCAAAATTCCCCAAGGATGCTGGGTCGCCCGATGCACCATCGCCATCAATGAGCGTCGTGCTACCTAATCGAATATGCGGCTTGACGTATTCTAGAGCTGGAACGTCTGCGATGAGGGGCACTACTGGCAAAGAAGCATTTGGGAATGCATTGCGGCTGAACACCTTTCAAATGTCATTAGCGATAGTGAGAGTGTCCAAAGCGGGTAGAGCATACTGATAGCTCTGGGTTATATAGCTCGAGCAGGGCTTCAGCAGCTGTTCCGTATTCCCAACTATGAGATGACAGTGATTTGGCCAGATCTGCAGCCTCCACTGGGTCGAATCCGGCATCTCGAGAGCAGCACGGTGAGCCACTGTCCGCTAACGTAGTGGAAAAGAGGAAAGAAAGAAATGAGATACAAGCAGGTCCTCGTTGGGGAGTTGCAAACATGATTCTGGTGTGCTCAGGATTTTCATCAAAAGGACAGTTGCTGCAAACCACTTTCCAGCGGCTTTCATATACTCAAGTCTGCACGAGTCAAGAAGGAGTCAGGCGTGCCAGGCGTGCCAGCGCATCGCAGACGAGAAATCCCAGTGTGAAGTCTTTTTGATCCTGGCAGCCGATGCAGGTAACATGGAAGCACTCGACACTTTGGACATCGGCGGCCGATCTTACCTGAGCTCCTATCGTTTGCGGTCTTCGTCTGTCAAGCGCGGAGTGGAGTGCTCAGGAGTGCTCAGGAGTGCTCATCTTGGCGTGCTCGCACATGGCCTGTACGTGAAGGAATTGCTCGAAGGGCGTAGCCCCGTTGCAGTATATAACTGAAAGCTAGGTAGTTTGCATGGTTCGCGAGAAGCCGCAGGAATATTGGAGGACAGGGAGAGGAAGAGAAGCCTTCAAAGCTCGTAGATCTGACCGGGTAGGGCTGCGGGCGGGGCGGGGCGGGAAGCGGTCCCGAAAGATCGAGACGGGATCCTCTCTCCATTCCCTCACGATTTCCTACACGAACGGACCATTGCAGCAATAAAACATCAGACCCAATTGTTAACACAGGGACGGGGGCGGTTGACACATAGCATGCACGTATCTCGTCTTGTGTTCGACAACACATGACAGTTCCGGGCCGAGATCGGATGGAGGCCCGGCCCTATTTTCAGATCAGGCCTCACACCGACAAACATATTTCAGAATAAACAACCTTCGAATAATTTGCCAGGATAGATTTGTTCAAGATCCATCATCTCTTCAAGCCGACTTTCAGACTCGCATAATACCTGGCGTGCACGCCATCGAGCCAAACTGACCAAGGCCAAGCAAAATCTTACTGCAAAGGATGTGCATCTCAGTACTCTCTACTGCACATCCCCAGTACGCTTTGGTTCTCATCAGCAATCGGGATGAGTTCGTTCACCGACCCACTCTCCGTGCGGATTGGTGGGACCCACCACATCAGCAAGTGTTAGGAGGACGCGATCTTCAACGTCAGGAGAGAGGCACCTGGTTAGGCATTACGAAGCAAGGACGAATTGCTATTTTGACCAACTTCCGCGAAGAGGGCGTCAACGAGAATGGGCAGAAAAGTAGAGGTGCAATGGTAAACTCATACCTAACAGTACCTCCGGATGTTCACGAATCAGAAGACGAATTTGCCCAGAGACTCATAAATAATGTCGGTATCCACGATGTTGGAGGGTTCACTCTTTTGTTCGGCAAGCTCGAACGACCTAAATCTCACAACGGTACAACGGCTGCATCCAGGCTTGAGATGTACGCTGATCATCTGTCAACAGAGCCATCCGAAGCAAAAGACTTGCCAGGTCTCGCCGTCATTTCGAATCGAACAGACTCTGCTAAAGGTCTTCGAAGAATCGCTACCAAGATTGGAGAGACTCACGGTCTAAGTAACAGTCATTACGGCGATAATACATGGCCCAAGGTTGTGAATGGCGAGAAGAAGCTCATGCAAGCAATCTCAGACGACATCCCACGCAACGACAGCCAATCTGAATTCGTCGAAGATTTATTGGCAATACTCTGCGATGACAGCCTGCCTGATCGGAGGAATGACGAAACGTGGGACGAGTATGTAAGGCACATGCGCAAGTCTATCATGATTCCGGCTATCAAAGGAAAGGCAGCACATCAGAGTCCCGACGCCCAGCCTGACAATGGAGATCGATCACTAGTCCCTGGTAGTCTGAAACTTACACCAGGAGTAGGCGCCTACGGCACAACAAAGCAGACTGTTATCCTGGTTGACCACGAGGGCATGGTGACCTTTGTCGAGCGAACGCTGTACGACGATTCCGGGGCACCGCTACCGAACCATGAACGTGACCGGCGTATCGAATTCAAGATAGAAGGCTGGGAAAGACAATGAGGTATTATTCATATTGCGACTCGTGGTTCTACTTGGCCAGTCTTATTGAAAGCCCCGGATGTTGATAAAGTGGTAACACGCAAAAGGCAGACCTCCACAAAGCTTTCAACATGGCAGTAATGTATCAAATTCGCTCCTCCTGCCAGGATCCACCCCTTATTTGCCGGGCGACTCTGGGACGGCGGACTGTTCCTGTGTCTCCCAAGTTGACCATCCCATCGGGAGATTATCGCCCGGGAAGTCAAAGGGGAGCTTGAATCTGTGCTGCCGCGCGAACATCACGCTGACGACTTCGGGCTCCAAAATCCAGGATCACTCTCGCAGCATCTCTGTCCTGCCTGGAAACCTGCCTGCGCAGACTTAGAGGCTTGCGAGCGCATTYACTATACGCTGCTATTTCCCAAGTCCAGTCTGGTTCGCTTCTATGCAAGGAACCCAAATTCGAACCTGGTATAATGATCTCGTATCATTCTCGCCGTCTGTATAGTTCAATGGCAAGCCATCGAGCATCCTTCAATCCGTGGAAGCCTTGGACCTTCCATAGAGTTTCATAAAGATCGTTGAGAGGGTCCAGCCCAAGTTCGATTGCCTCAAATTATTGCTTCTCACCATCGTAACCGTTCACCTTGCCGAGACCAATTGCGGCGTCAACGCGTAAGGGTGGTCTGAGAATCTAGAAGGAGCTCGCGGGCGCATCAATGTCCCTAATCCTGTGGCAGTCATTGCCTCATGATTTTCCCTGGGCTCAGCGTCCAGTTCCCATGTTCCTTCGGCTGTGAATTCGTCCGCTGCAGATGGAGCCTGCAGGACTTGCTGTTCCCACGAGAATCGCCTCCTGATGGGGTTAGACACATCATCGGCTGACCAAGGAGCCTCCGTCAGACTAGACCCGGGAAGATTAGTGGCACCTGCCTGAGTAGTGGATAGCGAGTCGTTTGGCGTGGAATCCAGCTCATAGATGTCGCACGAGTCTGGGGCACGAGTGAAGATCAACGCCGGGAGCTCGGCGGGTTGACAATTCGCATGCAACTCATGGCCTACAGCATCCACAGGAAGCTCTGTTACTGTCCGAGAGGACCCAAGCTCGGCTACGGGATGTTTGCTACTTTGGAGGAAATCTTCAAGGGCAGGACTCTGGATGGAGAGACCCTCGCTCGACGTATCCGCGTGGAAAAGCCTGTGCATCTTGTCGTACATGAATCTGACAAGACGGGTCTTCTTCAAAGTGGATGAGGGGCGTAAAACCGACTTGGATCGCCTGTCATATTGAAGAGGATGTCGTTGTGACGCCTGCTCCTGTTTCTGGACATGTGCCAGGTACAATTCCGCTAGGAACTGCTGCTGCTTCCAGTACTGCTCAGCATCAATGCTTGAAGCTGGCACCGGAGACGCCATTTCAAGACTAGGACCGCTGGGATATGGATGAAGATTGGTGTTGAGTAATGGAAGTCTGCGAGGTTCTGATCGTGGTGGTTGTATCGCTTGAGTCGCAGATCTGCGTTCTCCTCGGTCACCATCCTTTGTCGATCCGGGGGGCATGCAAGGCATCAGGGAACTTGTACTAGCAATATCGGTCCCGAGACATTCGAGTCCGGGTTGTGCTTCCTTCAGGCTGCGTGCAAGTCCCATGCCCGGTGGTACTTCTGGTCGACCAATCTCGAGATCCCACATCAGCTCGCCTCCAATCAGAACATATCTTGCGGCAACCCGTAAAGCATGCGCTGAATCGCCTCCGAGCAGCCGCTGTTCGCCTTCTCGGATAACACGACAAAGCCGGAAAATACCGCGGCTGCTCATACCCTCGTTGTGGCCATAGTCGAAGGCGTGTACAAGGAGCTTAGGTGGGGTTTCGTTGTGGTCCATGCCCACTGCGAGGACCACGTTTGCCCAGTCTCCTCGCAGACTTCTGACAATCAACTTGCTGAAAGCAACACTGGAATCCAGGATTTGAAGGTTGAACAGGCCCCCGATACTATTCAAAGCAGTCTCGGACTTGCCATAAGGTACATACTGAGAGGCATATGCAATGACACTGTCGTCCGAGATGGAAATTCTTCTATCAATATCTGGCCATGAGTAAGGTTTACGAGCGATGGTGAGTGTCATTGCCGTGAATTGTCGAAGCTCCTCTGGACTGACAGTCGTCATCTCTGTAAGTCGGTCGTAAGTCACATCTCCAAGCACATTGTATTTCTTTTTGTGCAATCCTAGCGTGTGTACCCGAGGTCGTCGACGGAGACGCAGCGCTATCAGTTGTCCGTGGTCGTCATCCTCGTACTGACAATTCAGCGCGACGGTGATCTTCTCGGCATATCGTTCGTTATCCCTAGAGCTCTCTCCGGCGTTTTCACAATCAATATCCATATCAGGCCGCGCGAGCAAGGTCACTCGTAGTCCCTTGTTGGATAGTTCGAACGTCTCATCGAGACAATGTGCACGGCTCACGATATGGTCACCGTAGGCGAAAGCTTTCGGTGACGGAGCAAGCAGGCGGCCCTGTTCGCTGGGCCAGACCAACAGAGAATGGTCCTCTCGCGGTGCTGTCTGGATTATCATTTCCTGAAGTCGCATGAACGCCTTTGACCCTTCACCACCGTACACGAGCGGTACGCTTATGCCGAACAAGCCTAGGAGAGCATACGCCTGGTCTTCTACCCGTGACGTGGACCGTCCAGCGGCCCAGGACATTCGCTGTGCTATCGAGGTCTGAGAAAGCCTATCTCGGTCTTCCAGCACATAGGTTGGAATCTTGGTGATGACTGACAAGTGGTTGACAAGCTTGACTTTGGTACTCATGGAAATCCAATTTGAATCGTAGAACTCAACAGACTTTGGTGCGATGAGCTCTTGGAGAGTCCTGTACAATGTCAGCAATGGCTCAAAAGTGGTGAATAAATAGGCTCACCAGCCTCGAGAAAACCAGCGGCTCGACTGCAGAAGTTGGCCTATAGTAGAAACGCAAGTGCTTTGATTCTTGCTCATGTTACCGTCTCCCTCCATCGACTTCCCAGCAGTATAGCTCACGTCGGATAGGTAAGCATAACAGGTCGCAGCAAAGTAGTACCATCTATACATTGAATTAATGGCTTCAGAAAGCTCCGCGCTGCTTTTCTTGTCGATACAGCAAGTGTCGACCTAGAGGAAGGATTAGCGAAGTCGTATACATCTTGATGTGGATCAAGGCCCAGCGTAACTCGAGCGACATCAGCTGTCTACCCTGTATGCATTCTGCCACTCAGTATCTTACCCAAACATACTGGATGCCGTCTCTTACTGCCTGTACGCAGGTGTATTCAATCTTCTTGTATCCTTTCATGGAAGGTGCGTACGATTGATGGATGTCGTCGAAGTTAACCTCGTCATCATCGTTCTCCCTATCACAGGTAAGTCATAGGATGCGGAGCTACAGCATGTCGATCCAGCTGGGTTGAAATACCATGTGTGACTGAGAATAGCATATTTTCCATGAATCTTCTCCTCGTCAACTATCTTTGCCAGTCTCATCGTTCTGGCATCGAGTAGCCACATTTTGATAGAAGGTGCGACAACGCACAACGGATGACATAAGACTATGGAAGAAAGAGATGAGCAAGAAACAAGAGACCGTAGAAATGAATGCCAGATTCCTGACTGTCTACTGCGCCTCGCGCGCCACACTCATGTCTTCATCTGTTGGCCAACTAAGCGAAACTGTACATCAGAGAGGGGCGTAGCAATGCTTATCGCTCCTTCGGAAGTCCGAGCAAGATTTATTCCTGAGGCCGCCCGCTGAGGCCGCCCGTGTAGTCCAAAGACAGTCGAAGGTGTCCAGCTGGTTTCCGTACCTGGGAGCAAGTCATGTTGGCTCAGATCTGGCTGAACCCCACAATCCACGCTGCTGGTGTCGCTAGATGGACCGCACAAAAGCTCTCCGACCGGATCATCGCAGGTGAAGGTATTCTGGATGCTGTGCAACTTCAAAATTGTGGTCCACGTACGTTCCTTCAGTCAGGGCTCAGCCCGCAGAGGAAGGAGATTGAACAGATTCGGACCTACGTTGGTTGACGCCATGGCTGATGTGACGCGTAATGCCCAACGACATTCGCATGCTGTGCGCTTCTCTCTTTTGGTAAGAATTTCACATCTCATCGCGTCGCAATGGAAGCAAAATCCCGAGTGCTTCGCGGCTGAACATCCCTGCAAGAGCCAGAGATCTTGCAGCGAAGCACATGTGATTCTGACCGGTCAAGCCTCGTCTGCTATCATTTTCGGACAGTCAATAGGCAACGGCACGCCGTACTCGCTTCACCCCGATGTCTGCTCACACCGGGCGCCGAGAAAGCGACCTCCGGCGGTTCCAAATGTCACCATTGCTGTCAGCTCGAGAATCCGCTGTTAGTGTATGTAGCTGATCATATAACTCCCGGCAACATGCCGTAGTAAGGCAAAGCGCACAGTGTTTCGTCGAAGATCCCATGAAGCGCCATCAGCAACGTATTGGTGCGCGGGATGCAGAGAGTCACAGTGAGAGGACGGAGATGGGGAGGAGGAAGAAGATGGATGGTAAAGTCGCGAGACGTTGCCTCGTCCCACATCTAGCGTCGACGGCAGGACTCCGGTTGGACTGCTGTGGTCCGCCTGTTGACAACAACGGGAAGGAGAGCGATGAAGCAAGCTTCTTTGGCCACGAACTCTTCTGAAACGTCTTCTGAATCTTGCATCTGCCTTCCGCCGCCCACGCAGGTGACGCATTCATCCCTGCCACTTCCCCGTCCCCACCATTGGTACCACGATCGCCAGGCTACTTGACTCCCGCAGGGGAAGTGAACTCCATCGTTGCTGGAAGCCGGAGCAGGGCGACAATGGCGGAGTAGCAACAGAGCGCAACGGCGAGATCTTGTGGTGCTACTATTAATATTCCCGCGAGCGACATTTTGGTGCATCGCCCACGCGGCCGAGGAGCCCTCGAGGCCGAGGAGCCGTCGCCATGGCCGCCGCGGCGTCTGCGATCTTTAGCAAGGGGATAGGCAATGCCGGGAAGGAAAGCACGATGCGAGGCCTGGTATCGTTCATTGCCGATCTCAGGAATGCCAGAGCGCGAGAGCTGGAGGAGAAGCGCATCAACAAAGAGTTGGCCAACATCCGGCAGAAGTTCAAGGGTGGCAGTCTGTCGGGCTATGACAAGAAAAAGTACGTCTGCAAGCTGCTGTACATCTACATTCTGGGATGGAACGTGGACTTTGGCCACCTGGAAGCCGTCAACCTGATCTCCGCAACGAAGTACTCGGAGAAGCAGATTGGATACCTGGCTGTAACGCTGTTCCTCCACGAGGAGCATGAGTTGCTACATCTGGTGGTGAACAGCATACGGAAGGATCTGGCAGATCACAACGAGCTCAACAACTGCCTCGCGCTCCATGCAATTGCCAATGTTGGAAGCAAGGGCATGGGCGAGGCCTTGTGTGCGGATGTCCACCGGCTATTGATCTCTCCCACTTCCAAGCCATTTGTGAAGAAAAAGGCCGCTCTCACTCTCCTGCGACTTTATCGGAAGGTTCCCGCCATCGTACAGCCGGAATGGAGTGAGCGAATTATAGCTATAATGGACGATCCGGACATGGGTGTGGCTCTCTCTGTAACGTCTCTCGTCATGGCACTTGCACAGGACAGTCCAGAGGTATATCGAGGAAGCTACGTGAAAGCCGCACAGCGACTCAAGTCAGTCATTGTCGATCAGGACTACATGGGCGACTATGTGTACTACAAAGTGCCTTGCCCGTGGCTGCAGGTCAAGCTTTTACGTTTAATGCAGTACTTTCCACCTTCGGAAGACTCACATGTTCGCTCACTCATGCGCAAATCATTGCAATCTATTCTGGACAGCGCCATGGAGTCGCCCAAAAATGTCCAGCAGAACAACGCGCAGAATGCGGTGCTTTTCGAGGCCATTGACCTGATTATTCACCTTGACACGGAGCGTGACCTGATGGTACAGATATCGACCAAGCTCGGGAAGTTCATTGGTTCTAGAGAGACCAATGTGCGTTATCTCGGGCTTGAAGCGATGACCCATCTCGCAGTTCGTGCAGAAACCCTCGACCCGATCAAGAAGCATCAGGACATCATCATTGGTTCCCTTCGAGACCGCGACATCACAGTACGGCGGCAGGGTCTTGATCTGCTTTACAGCATGTGCGATTCCACCAACTCGCAGAAGATTGTGGCAGAACTACTCAAATTCTTGCAGTCGGCCGATTACGCCATTAGGGAAGAGATGGTCCTCAAAATTGCTATCTTGACGGAGAAGTATGCCACGGATGTCAAGTGGTACGTCGACATCTCCATGCGCCTCATTGCAATGGCTGGCGATCATGTCAGCGACGAAGTTTGGCAGCGAATCATCCAAATCGTAACAAATAACGACGAGCTCCAAATATACGCCGCGCAGAACATCCTCCAGTACTGCAAAGCGGAGCATTGCCACGAGACGCTTGTCAAGATCGGAAGCTACATTCTCGGCGAGTTTGGACACCTGATTGCAGACACACCAGGTTGCAGCCCTATCGAGCAATTTCTTGCTCTTCAAGCAAAGTTCGGATCGAGCCCCCCCAACACCCGAGCAATGATTCTCTCAGCCTTTGTAAAGTTCGTCAATCTATTTCCTGAGATCCGACCTCGGCTATTGGAAACGTTCGAGATATACACTCACTCTCTTGACTCGGAGTTGCAGCAGCGGGCGTGCGAGTATCTTGCGATAGCGAGCATGCCTTCTGACGACCTTCTGCGTACAATCTGCGATGAGATGCCGGCATTCCCGGAAAGGGCGTCTGCGCTTCTGTCAAGGTTAGACAAGAAGCAGGGAGCTGTCGGAGATAAGCGTACATGGGCCATCACGGRCAAAGATGCTGTGCCTGGGCTCGATCGTAGCGCAACCCTCAAGCGCAACTTCTCTGCTGCTGCTCCGGGCACAAATGGCCTCGCCACCAACGGCACCAACGGTGGGATGAAGTCACCCATTGAAGAGTTAGCTGGGCTTGACTTGACAGGCGGTGCAGTCAATATGGCCAGCGCCCAACATCTGTCGCCAGGATGGGACATCGGCTACAATAGGCTCTTGATGCGGACAGAGGGTATTCTGTATGAAGACCTACAGATACAAATTGGTCTGCGGTCTGAGTACAGAGGTGTTGTTGGCTGCATCATTCTTTACATCAGCAACAAGTCCTCAGCGCCCATACAGTCTGTTACTACTACACTGGACAATCGCTCTTCGGAACAATTGAAGGCTGACATAAAGAACTTGCCCGAAACTAATTTGCATCCTGGCGAGCAGACATCACAAACCATCACGTTCGAAGCCAAGGGGGTCTTTACTGACCCTCCCACGATTCGAGTTTCATACATGGCTGGGGCTTTGCAAGGGCTGACATTGCAATTACCCGTAGTGCTGCACAAGTATATGGAAAGTGCAGTCCTTAACTCGGATGAGTTCTTCAAGCGATGGAAGCAGATTGGCGGCCCGCCGAGAGAAGTCCAGGAGATTTTCGACGCCTACGACATATCGACCGATAACACCCGAAGACTACTGCTGGGTTTCAAGTGGGGTGTCTTGGATGGTGTTGACCCCAATGCGAAGAACTTTGTAGCTGCTACAGTGCTGCAGACGACTGCTGGAAAGTACGGTTGTCTCTTGCGACTGGAGCCGAACATGCAGAACAAGGTGAGCCTCCGAGGATCGTGCGCGGGCTCGTGCCGTAAAGCTGACTTGATCTACAGAAATACCGATTGACAATCAGAGCGACAGACGAGGCTGTGCCGCCCATTTTGATGAAGATCATGAAGGAGAGGCTGACCCAGCCTTGGTCGATTTGAATAGACATGCTATCATTGTGTTGTTGGCGAGATGGAATGATGAACTCTAGTCGCTGAAACTTCGTTTTGCCCCACAGAGCATGGAAGCGAAGCTATTTGTCTTGCTGGGCAGAAACGCGCCAGAGCACTAGGAATGGCTGTTACTTGTATGAAGGAGCTCGATTTGGTCGAGTGATGCTGCATTCCTTCCCGCAAACGTTCTCATCATTCCCACCACAAAAGGACACGCTGCGTATGGGGAGGGTTCGATGAACGCCCAGCTGGGTCCTTGGGTGGGAGAGCCCATTCTGCGAGCGTTACCACGCCAGAATCAACTAGTTATGCATGTCTTGAGATGATAATGGGCTTTCGTCGACATGAGCTTCTTCGAAGGCTATGCACATGCACATGAACCAACAATCGATGCCGTCGTTTTTGATAGACAAGTCTGAAACAAGTTAAGACATTCAACGGCAGTGAATAGGAGTTGTCTRCGGCCGCGGCTAGGATTCCGCGTGATTGCCCCACCTGTCACGACTCGCAACTCATCATTTGTGATTGTTGCTCTCCTACGTCTTTGCCATTTTTATTCCTTCATCAGTGCGAAGTGAACGAGCAGAGCACGAGCGCTTTCTCGTCCAAGTTCTCGAATTAGCGTCCAAACTTCGTCATGTAAATACATACAAAGCGCGAACTTCCCTGCAACGCTCAGCCTTGCACACTATACAGGACACTCACACATCGCTCCTCATGTTTGACGCGGTGTCAGTGAGTAAGAAGCGATCGCGCGGCGACGATGATGAGAATAGGTCGTTTGAACGGCCTTCTGAAAAGGTTCGAAAATGATCATTGCTGAGGCTGCAACGCATCTGACATGCAAAATAGAAAGCCCGCCAAACTGCACAGTCTATCGGCGAAAGCTGGTTTCCACATGACTCCGTCCTGGGGACACCCACTGCTTCATCTCAAACCAGAGAGCCGCTCAAGTACAACAGTGATGACGAGCAGTCTTCGTCGGTGGTATCTGAACCAGGCAGCCCACAAGATGTGTCTATGGACTCGGACGACGAAGGCATGGGTATGACGGCTCTCTCACAGTCACCGGAAGCTTTGAAGCCGCAAATCGCCAGCAGCAGTCCATGGGGACAGCGAATCCAGCAGACCAATCGTGTTCCTACACCTATGATGCCGATGCGTTTACGAAATGGCGTCAAGCAACATGTCCGACAACGCCACCCGCAGGAAATCAATAGCAACAGCTCGGACCTTCTCGAGGTACCTTCACCTATCGAGGAGAATGATTTTCCCACTCCACCATCAGCTGCGGAAGTTGCGGGATCTCAGCTTAGCATGCTCAGTGTTAGTGACGTTGAAATGGGAGAGTCTGGCTCAATTCCCACCATCGCTATTGATCCGGTCAGGACACCGAACCCAAGCCATGGCGACATGGACGAAGACTTCATAGATGGTGCAGGTGAGCACGTTGTTGTTCGTCGGCAGCGGCAGAGAAGTGGCGCGCTCAGCAATGGAAATGGTAATAATGGTACTGGTCCGGCTCGTGCAGGACCGAGTACTACTGGAAGCAAGCGGGGTTTCAGTATTGGCTGGAGACCAGACTGCGAGAAGTGTCAAATGCGAGTGCCTGGGCATTTCAACCACTGGACGAACGGGAACCCTTGATGAATGAATACTTGAGAGGGCAAATTGACGATAGCTGTTCATGACGGAGAATTTCACGATACACAGATACGACCTAATGGAAAGCATGGATTACATTCGCTACAGTTTACACGAGAACTCGTCGGGCTTCTCCATACCGATCGTGGCATCCTCGATACAAAGTCCCATGCTCCAGGGTGTCAGACTTGGCCATGCCTTGTCATCCTTGTCTTTGGTCGCTGCTGCATCGACCCACACCAAGCTCGCTCGGTTGGTGTAGACTGAGAGCTTGCATACCTTCCACGTTTCTGTGCCAGCAAGCATCGCTTCGTCACCTTCGGGTAGTGGTGGCTGCACGAGCGTCGTGTCCATGGGAAGGTACTTTGTCGACAACGGGAAGCTGGGCAGCCATCYGGCAGACGTGAATGTGGCGCTGAAAAACGGCTCGTCCGTGCCTTCACCAGGCGGAAAGACAGAGACCTTCAGCTCGTTTGGAGATGGGTCTCCCTTGCGTCTCGCTGGATCCGAGAATTCGAATCTCGCTAGATGCTTTGGTATGTTCCAGTTCACTCGCCCTTGGATGATGGTTAGATCAATCAACGAATGGCAGCGAAAAGGTTATGCGTACCATTGTAGCAAGTTTCTTTCTGATTGACGTATATCCTGGAGACTCGGAGCTTGCTTTTGCCTTTGTGCTCGCCTCCTGGCACTTGATACTCGCCGGGAATGAGCATGAGCTCATCGTATGGACCCACTGGACTTTCCGAGTATCTGATCAGCTGTATTGTACCGAAACCCCCCTGGAAACTGCTGGAGCCAGAAGAAGAATGCTGCCCCAGATCGAGTGGATGATAGACGTTGGATGGAAGGGGACTACTGAGCCGCAGGAACAGCCAGTACATGTCTCCTTTGAGCGTCCACGGAGCTGGTGCATGCTCTGGAGCTCCAGACGATTTCGCTGGGACGCGGAGAGATGCCATCGTGATGTTCTCTTGATAATCTCGAAGCAGACAGAGTGCGGACAAACAAAAGGAGCAGTTGAGATTTGACCAGGCGAAATGAATGTAGTTTGTATAAAAGAGTATCGTTTACCTTGTCGCCGATCACTTTGGCGCGCCCCTAGGCTGAGGCCAGTTCCAATCATCGTCCGCGAGCATGTGATGGTATAGGCAATTCATGTAATGCCGTGCAATGATCTCCACAGCGAACGGGAGCGGGCCAACGGCGTTTTGCGAGGTCCGCTCGACAGGACGGAGTAACTTACGACTTCTAACTATGAGATCGGCGGGCACTCCTCGCATCGCACTGCGCCATCAAGATTGACAGAAGAAGCCATGGGCGAGGATAAGGTATAGGAGTGTTGTGAGCGGCGGGAGGAGTGGAGGCAAAGGGATCCGATATGTACATACCTTACTGTAGCCAAAGGGCAAGCAAGAGTGGGGGGATGCGGGGCGGGTGCTTGGCGTTTGAATGGTGGAGGGGCAAGGTGGCTGCCCACCTTTGGTCTTGACGCTGTGATGTAACTAATGTATCATTCTTCTCGACATTGGAGATAAAAAGGCGATGTGAGGCGTTGACGCCGGCTCCACCTGGCATAAAGTCGCCTTCTCCCTGTCATCTTCGCTCTTCCTGTCCTTCCCTCTTCGCCGCAACGACCTTTCATCTTCCCTGGACCCACAACCATGTCAAAATATCAAGTCAAGTGGGGTATTCTCGCAACAGGAGGAATCGCAGAGAGCTTCGCCCGGGATCTGTGGGTCAACCCAGAGACAAGAGATGTCAAAGATATTGAGCATGTCGTCGTTGCCGCCGCTTCGTCGTCTTCTTCAGATCGGGCAGCGGCTTTCTTGAAAGAGGTGCGGGCGCCGGAGTCTGCAAAGGCATACGGATCATACAAAGAGCTCGTTGAAGACCCAAACGTCGACATCATCTACGTCGCAACTCCCCACAGCCACCATTATCAAAATGCGAGATTGGCCCTTGAAGCTGGAAAGAACGTGCTTTGTGAGAAGGCTTTCACCACCAATGCTGCTCAGCTTGAGGTTCTCATCAAGATCGCGAAAGAGAAGAATCTCTTTTTGATGGAGGCTGTAAGGAACACTTCAAGGAGTACACAAGCTTTACTTGGATGGCACTGACAAGCCCTACATGTAGGTGTGGACACGTTATTTCCCACTCTCCATTTACGTCCGCGACATCATCACGTCAGGCAAGATTGGGACTGTCTTGCGTACATCTGCAGACTTGAGCATCGGAGCTGGCTCAGATTCATTCGGCGACGAACATCGAATGGTGAATTTGAATCTTGCAGGCGGCGCCCTTCTGGATCTCGGAATCTACGCCCTGACTTGGGTCTTCCAGACTCTATATCACACCCAAAAGTCACCACAAGCACCAAAAGTGTCGAGCACAATGCAAAAGTACAAGACTGGAGCAGACGAACAGACGAGCATCCTCCTAAAATTCCCCCGGGAAGGTCTACCGGACGCCCATGGTATCGCCACGACAAGCATGAACGTCGCAGGTGATCCAGATAAGAAGGCCTCTGCAGGTCCTGCCATGCGCATCCAGGGCACCAAGGGCGAGATTCAAGTCTTCCATCCCGCTTACCGACCTACAAAGACCAAGCTCGTACTGGTAGACGGCACGGTCGAGGACAAGACCTTCACCATTCCGGGGCCTGGCAAGGGCAGTGGGTGGAAGAACGGGTTCGGAGGCGATTGGCAGCCAGAGGGCGAGGGCCAAGGAATGTTCTGGGAGGCAGATGAGGCAGCATTTGCCCTCAGAGATGGCCGCAAAGAGGGACAGTACGAGAGCTTAGAGGAGAGCCTCACGATCATGCGCGTAATGGATGAGGTCAGGAAACAGAACGACTTGGTCTATCCACATAAGATTGAGACGACTCAGTACCCAGTCGATCTTTGAGGCTTTTATATAAGCAGATGATGGAAACTGAGGCTCTGGAYCGCCAACTCTATGTGGGCAGATGCAAGTCCATCGTGATTCCTAAGCTATTCAGTCCGAAATGTCCATACTCCGTTTCTTACAGGTGCTGAGCGATCGTGTTTTCTATAATCTGTACGTGGCGAAGATACGCCACAGCTTTCGAGCACGATCGTGACTCGAGCTGCATTACCAGCCAGCAGGTAACGCGGCTCACACTGGTTCCTTCAAAAAAAGTCGTCTCTTGGAGGAGACTCCAAAGCTACTCAGTCGTCTGTAGTCTCCATCTTGATGTCGTAATCCTTCTCCACATTTGCCTCGACCTCCTGAATCTTCTGCTTCTTCACCTCTYGAGCACCTCGCTCACTAAGGAACGAGCTGATGATGTCGTTACAAGATCTCTGCAAATCATCCACATGCCAGAAGCTCTCCGCCCTGATGCGTTGGCCACTTGACCAGGTTGTCCACGAGCATCCAAAGAAGCRGTACTAGGCTTCGGGGTCATCATCTCCTTCATGATCTGTCTCTTGGTCCGTTTAAAATTACGCTTGATGATGGACCAAGCATTCTGAGCGGCAGACCTGCTATTGGCGTTCGAATTATTGTGTAATCTGGAGAACTGTTGCACCTCACTTGTGAGACTCATAACAGCAGTCACGAGGTGCTCAGTATCGTTGTGAGAACGTGTCGGCGCAAGCCCGGAGGTACCCACTTAATACCTGCCTGGCACAGAACGAGAGGTTGTCAATGTGAATTGTATGCTTGATTAAAAGGCTGCTCCATTTTCTAGTCTATAACGCTACCTCTGGGTATCATATCATCGCTACAAACGCCAACATAACGTACCATTGCACCACTACTCCATTTTTTATTGCTCCTCATCCCATCACTCCTGATTCATCCAATAGTCCACAATGACGTCCTTGTGAAACGACGTATACCTCTCCACTAGATCATCAGGGCCCTTTCCCTCGTCCTCCATCCATTCATTCACGGCCGGTACCCACGAAAAGGTCCTCAAGCCCCAGTCCTTGAACTGTCTTCGTAGTACTCGCATTTCTTCCTTCATCCCGTCGGCTGGAACGCTCCAGATGAAGTTCGCCAGATCGTTCAAAGACTCGTCATCAGAAAATCGTGTGAGTCCCAACGCCACCTCCTCTAGAACGAGTTCTGCAGATGTCGGGTCCTCGAAGTTGACGCAGCAGAAGTAGAGCTGCACGAGAGTATCCATCGTCGAAGGAGAGTAGCCCTGATTGAAGAGCTGACGCCTGACTTTGCCTGAGGTGAGAAGACCGATGTAGAGCTCCAGTTCCTCGGCGGTGGTAAACGGAGCTGTGATCATCTTTCCCTTCACCGAATCGGTTGCGTAGAACGAACGCAATCCAGTTGTCGAGCATGCAGTCGATCCCGTTGACGATGGCTTGGACATCTCCTTCTTGAACCAACCCGAGCGTCTCCAAAGTAGAGTGCTCGATACTTGAATAGGAAAGAAGGAACCGTTGCTCGCGCGCACAGAGAGCAGGTATTCGTTCGGGACAGGTGCAAGCAATCCGGAGAAATATCGTTCGTATGGGCATTCCGATACGACGGACTTCTTATCTTCAGTCGGATCGACGGAGGATGCTGTTGGACTGCTCGAGTCAGCGGTGGGGCTGGGACTCTCGTTGGAGTGGTCACCGGAACTGGAGCTGCGGGACGAAGTCCAATCGTCGGTGCGAGTGTTGGTGGGAATCCGCGAGTAGGCAGGACTCGGGCTGGCCATTTTGACGTGAGAAGAGCTGGGACTCGGCGGTTGGAGGGGRGATTCTGATTGCTGGCAGCTCTGATGCTGCTGGGAAATGTTGCAAAGTCGGTTGCAAAAACTGATGATAGAAGTGTAGTCTGGGTAGACGTCTGTCGATCAGATCAATGTGGCTTGCGCGTGTCGGTTATTGGCAAGTGTGATGCTGTTATGGTGAAATGTCGTAAAGTTGAAAGTATTTTCAAGATTCGGAAGACAGATGGAGATGTGGTTGATATAGTGCAGTTTTGGTTGTCAGAGCCGCCATGTCCCGGTGTCCTCCATGCACATATTGGTCCGTCAAAAGTTTGACACTTTTCTGTGACGAGACCCGCACATGCGCGCGATGGTCCGCCCGGCGTAAACTCGAGCTTGGTTTTTGGTACTCGCGGAGTAAATTCACTCGTAGGTGGAGTGACCTCGTGCTCGCTGGGAAAATCCCTCTGGCTTTTGCGTTACCCGTCTTCGACAGCATACATCAGGTAGAGACATTCATTGTTCGTGTAGCTTGGTCCGGGATTGTCCCATTATTATGCAAGACGCGAATGGTGTTGCAGGTGCTCTCCGGGGCATAATAATTAATCGAACAGGGTGGGTTGGTTCATACTTGCGTCTCCTGTATTATCAATCCCTCTCAACCGAAAGCTGTACGCTGACATCCCACTTCACGCCCCCTAATCTCTGCTTGATCACGTTCGCCACCTTTTGTCGAATTCTCGTAACGTCGTCCGTCATGCCGTATCCCTGCCGGCTAGTCCTATACCTGACCTTCAAATTGGCCATGCATAGTCCATAATGGACCTGCCAAAATCGCGCCTCGTCGACATTGCTCACCGCTGGATCAGACTCCGCGATGGCTTGAATAACAGCTTGTAGACTTGCATCCTTGTCAACCGCCGTAAAGCTCATCAAAAGCATAGATGCGAGGGAGGTGGCAAGACGAGCCCCGAGAGCTATCATCAGCACGGCGATCATGAAGGCCAGACTCCGGTCGAAGAAGGTATACAAGCTAGGCGTCAGAAAGGGTAGAATGAGCAGGAGGATCGAGCAGGAGRGCGTGAGGAAGTGACTTGGATTTCCGAGAATTTTGCCACCCCATCCACGGAGCATTTCAAAGCGCATGGCGCGCCCAATACGAGCATGATTCTTGAGAAGGACGGCAGAGACTAGAGTGGATGCTATGCTCAGCAGACTCGCAGCGTCCACATGACCTGCACCAACTCGTTCATGTCCGTGCGGGTGGTGGGATGTGTGGGATCCGACGTTCTCAAGCGCGTGTTGGACACCGTGTGAGATCACGTCCAGGCCCATGAATGCGATGAAGACTGCCATGCCAAAACCTGCCAGCACATCTGCTCGTTCGAGGCCAAAGGGGTGTTTGATTGAACTTCGCTTCCATACCTCAAAGTTTGACATGACATCCACCAACACGCACACCGTAGCTCCCGCGGCATCGAAAAGTAGTAATCGAGAAAGCGCAGTCATTGCGAGAGACCCAGAGCCTGTGTACTGTATGTACGCCGAGACGAGGAAGTGACAAGCACACCAGGTGAGTCGAGCAGTCTGATGGCGCGTCATGCTCCACCACGCTTCCTTTCTTGTGGGAAGAGGAAGAGAGGCAGGCAMACTAAGGGGCTGTCGTTGAACTTGGGACGACTTGAAGATGGAGTCCATATGTGTTGCATGAATCGACGAGTGGCGGTACTTGTGACCTCTCCGCTTGCCCATCAATTCTGAACTTTGTGCCTTGCCGATGCTGCCATTTCTTTCGTACTGCTGGGTTGTGAAGTTGAATGGATTGGTGACAGTCCCGGCGCCCGCGCCGTTGTCCATGCTTGAGAAGCCTCCATCGGTATTTGCCGTGAGCGGCGTGACAGGGCTCCTCTGTGAATTCAGACTGCCCTGATTGCTAAATGTCGCGCTGATCGGTGGAGACAACATGCTCTCGTCTGTTCTCCCGGTGCCTGGCCCTCGTTCGGGTGAGCCCTGTGGTGAATATGCGAATTGGGTGTCGAAGTTCTGAGCTGGATTCAATCCCGGCGAGAGATTCCTCTCATCAGTCAGACTGTGTCCGAATGTGTCGTGCGAGCCTGGGATAGGTGTCGGTGGCGTGGGTGTTCGCGGCGGTAGGGGAATAGGGAGGTTTGAGGCCATGATTGCTGATGGGATATCCTTGCCAACTGAGAGACCAGCTCGCAGTGTATCTAAGTCGCTATGAAGGATAGTTGTACATGAAACCGAATGTAAAGTCTTTCGTCAGGTGTTTCTCCGACCGCGTGGTATCGAAGGTTTCAATGTTGTTGGAGACGCAGGAACATGCGCGGACCGTGGTACGTTAGTCCAAGGTACGGAGCGGATCGCCGGCGGGGATCAGTTCATGGGGATGTGTGACCTGCCCGGCTTTCTCGGAGACAAAGTGACATCTTCGCCGCATCTGGTACCTTGCATTCTTGGACAATGTACTTGTGCATCTATAGCCACCGATAGTATTAGTTTGCTCCATGGGACTGTTGCCAGKAGCGAGACATGGACACTGGCAATGGCGACCGCCGTAGGAGTAGGAGCAAGACGGTCTCTGGACCACGTCCGGACACCCCCGACAAGGACAGCATCAACGATGATGCCCAGAGCAGCATTCCCACAGACGACGATTTGGTGGAAACGACGATGAAGTTCCCATGGTCTTCGCCTTCGGCACCCGCAACACCCACCGGCACTACATCCTCGCCCCCCAAGCAGCACAGTGGGCATAAGCGCAGCGTGAGCGGCAACATCTTAGCCAAATTGAACTTTTTGAGGAACGCAAGCGAAGACGCCAGACCACCTTCTCGAGGGGACAGGTCGAAGGGCCAGGGAAAAGAGGCCCCGACGCAGACAAGTCCGAATAGCGTAAAGAGTCGCAAAAGCATCGACGACGATGGAGCGCCGAGCTCGCCCGTCTCGCCTGGCAAAGGCGAGAAAGGCGAGAGCGCCATGGCAGCCGCTTTGAAACCCAGCAAGACTAGGAAGCGCAAGGGATCATTGCGGAAGGCGGCTCTGCTGGGTGGGAGGAAATTGATGACTGAAGGGCGGGAACGGAAGAATAGTTTTCTTCAGCGGAGCCCAAGTCTCAAAAGTCCAGTGCTACAGGTCTTTCCCATATCAAATGCGAAAGTAGTGGGAGGTTCAGGTAGCAGTGGCCAGTTAGTCTTCGTACCCGATGACCAGGACGGGGACAGTGCAAGCTTGCGCAGCAAGTTCAGCTATGAGAATCTTCAAGCTGCAAGTTCTACCGACAGCGGCTGGTCGTCGCCCTCTGCCGCGGTGTCTGCTGCGCGTCTGTCTCTCGTGACAGAACACCGCGAGCAGCAAACCCTGAACAACACACCTGGCGGCTTGAACATTTCCAACGCGGGTCTGGCTAGTCCCGTCAATTTGAAGAGCAAACCTAGCTACGCCAGCACAACAGACGATGACGATATCCTCACGTTCAACGCTCGACCCGCGACGTCTAGTGGAGGACGTCAACGCGGCGATAGTCTAAAGCAGACGATATCTTCTGCCCCTGGAAGCTACTTCCCGCCCATACTGGTCCAGAATAGCTCGACCGACAATCTTGCCCGCCGTCTCAGTGCGAGGAAGACATCTCCACTCTCGCACAACATCCAACTTGTGACTGAACCAGAACCGCACGACTATACTGAGACAGAGTACTGGGGATGGGTCATTCTACTCGTTACATGGGTAACCTTTGCTGTGGGAATGGGAAGCTGTTTGGATATCTGGAGCTGGGCATGGGATGTTGGTGAAACTCCGTACGCGCCTCCGGAGCTGGAAGATGATCCCACCTTGCCGATTGTTGGCTACTATCCCGCATTGATTGTATTAACGGGTGTAGTGGCGTGGGTGTGGATCACGATTGCCTGGCTGGGGATGAAGTACTTCCGACACGCTCGAGTCGATGTTTGAGGGAAGGTTTGATTCTTTGTTGCAGTATGACGTTGGCGTTGGTGGGCATGGTCGGCTTGGAAAAGATTTAAAGATACCCAAATGATTTCCAGATTCTGCTTGTAGGGATGTCACTCCGACTGAGTTCTGCCGCAGCGAGCAACAGTACATGGTATGTGCAGCACGCAGGCTCACTCGCGTGAGCTGGCTTTCGACGTGCATTATCAAACTTCGTGGTATAGACACGATGGTTGATAGACTTCAAGTATTTTCGCTTCCACTTCGCTACCATTCGTACGTAGCCACGAGGCGCTAACGGCAGGCTGCGGGAAAATCAATTGGAGTTTCACGGCCTTCCGCTTATGTTTTTGAGTTCAGCGGTCAGGGTTAGGGTTGAGGTAAGGTAAGGTAGGGTCGAAACGCTCGTCTTCCCGCCATACATTTGACCCGTCACGAGATGGGATGTCCTAAATGTCGGGACCTATCATCCTAGACATTTGGCGGATTAGTAGTTGCAGTAATTCGGAGCAAAGTATGGGACAAGTGTTGAGCTCCTGGGCATGATTTGTCGTACATCCATGAGAATGTCAACGCAGACTACAAACATCTTTTGGTGTGACTGCACCAGCAGCAAAAGGCCTACCTCACCACTCGCATGCCAACACGCTCGCTCGCTCAGTACCGACACACGGGAAATCGATCAACGCCCACAAGCCAACAGATGTGGCCCTCACGTCTTTACGTGGGAAGAAGAGGACTCGGGTAGGCAAATTAGTCCTCGTAGTCTTCTTGTTCTTCCTCGAGCTCTTCGCGAGCCTGTAAATAGGTAAGAGTTAGCTTCGATCACCACACCATCGCCAATTTAGACTTGACATACCTCTTGCAGCTCTTCGAGCTCACTGCTGCTGGCATCTGAGTCGGCTGCGGCTTCGACAGCGTCGTTGTAGTTTTGCTGTGCCTCGTGCAGAGATTCTGCATCGCTGTCGTTGGCAGGTGGGCCTGGAGGAGGGGCATTGTAGGCGCCTCCGCCGTAACCGCCACCACCGTATGCGGCGGGTGCAGCGTGGGAATTCTCATCGTCACTGTCATCTAATCACAAGTCGGGTTAGCACTGCGGTGGTTCCAGAAATTACAAGTGTACACACGAGCAAGCATGGCACCGGCGACACCACCGACAGCCAATCCTCCAGCACCAGCGAGCATCATGTTCCTGGCATTGTTGTTCTTCTCGTCCTTCTTCTCACCCGCCTTCTTCTCAGACTTCTCCTCCTAAAGCAAAGTATGGAAGGTAAGCAAGTGTCTTGGATGACGTGAAGTTGCATGTAGGTTTTGAGACATGCTCAGTACCTTCCATACTTCATTTTGACTCACTGTCTTCTTCATATCGCCGTAGTACTGCTGCGCATTCTGGTCATGACTCGAGGTACCGTAGCCCGCCTGTGGGTTGTAGAAGCCCCCCGCAGCACCTGGAGCACCGCCGTGTCCACGATCACTTGTGTATGCATCGCTCGGTCCGGTTGGCGGAGGAGCATAACCACCGTGCGAGAAAGCAGGTGGGTCCCACTGTGTACGGCCAGTAGCCTGCTCGACGAAGTACCAGCGCTGACTGTTTTGGTCGAATTGTGTAATCCAGCCTGGAGGGAGAGGTGGCTGGGCAGGAGGATTGGCGTGAGATGGTGGTGGGGCACCGTACTGCTGCTGTGACTGGGAATGATCCCCATACTGAGGCTGCTGTCCATACGGAGCCTGAGCGTGCTGGTCGTATGGGGCATGCTGAGCGCCATATGGAGGCTGCCCGCCATGATCGCCCTCGCGGGTGTCGGCGTGGCTGCTTTCAAGTGGCTTCTCAGGCTTGTCTTCCTTCTTCTCTTCTTTCTTGGGCTTGTCCTCGAAATTTGCTTTCAGCTCTTTGAACTCATCCTGAGCGCAGTATAGGAAGTAAGCAAGTGTCTTCAATGATGGAAGACTGTATGGACGTTTTGAGACATGCTCTATGCCTTCCATACTTCATCTTGACTTACGGTAAGCTTCTTGAAGAACGACATGTTTGGGTAGTGAGAAAGATTGCTTGCGGGTGTTTCGAGGAGGAGTCGGAATTGAAAAGGTAGTGAGGAAGAACTTGAGCTGAGAAGCGAACTTCTGCATAAGTTTGCTGTCGTGGTCACGGCGTCACACTAGTGGGGTGCCTTCCTATCGATACGATCCCTGTATGTATGCTCGCACTCGCATTGTGAATTGTCTCTTCTGGATAACGCCAAGTGGGACACTCGGCACTGACCATTGCTGGGCATGCAGAAGATGGGCCACATCAGCCTATCCGTGCATTCCAAACCCTGGCGCTGCATCCACATGGAAGCTGAAGCGTAGCGCTGCAGCAAACGCTTGTGATCCCAATTTACAAGCGAGGCACTGCCGCGCGTCATCGCGTCATACAAAGCTTCCATTTGCTCACATTGTTTGCTGTCTTGCGGTAGCGAGAATATGCGTTGTATGTGTAAGATGATGCATAGGAAAAAGGGAACAAAGAAGCAGACGTCGTTTCTGATGCCAAGAATACCGGAACTCGGCATGTAATCCTAGTCYAGTGTGGTTCTAGTGAGGTGCACAGTCTGTCTCTGCTGGTCTGATCCTGTCAATGATCAAGACTGATGACACTTCTTTGAGGGGGCACAGTTCGTTGTTGTCAGATGTTTGCTAAGGTAGACATGCATGCTGCGTCTACAAGCTTGGCCTCGGTCTGTGYATCTCCCATCTCTGGTCTTGGATAACTGGCCCCATCTTCACTCTCCAATGAAATGCGGGATGTTGAAACCCCGGCGTTCTCCCTTGAGCCATTGGATCCTCGGGGAAAATGAGAGAAAGGTTGCTAAGGCGATGAGATGAAGCACGAAAATGACACAACAGTATCGGAAGTCAATGGACGAGAGAGCACTTGGTTCCGCGAAGATGAGGCTCACAGCTTTGACCGCCCTAGAGGAAAAATCTCATTCTCATCAATGCCAAGAGACTGACGGAAGCCACGAGCCCTCGTTCATCGAATGTCAACGTAGCGGTGAAAGTGTGCTGTTAAGCAAATTTTGCCCATGACTTATCCTAGTTTGCCAATAGTTATCCACCTCCGCATTCTCTCTGGGCATCTTGATGGCCTGCTTGTAGGCGCGTTGGAATATTAACTGGCCATGGGACGCTGTGCTATACGAGATGCGCTTTGTAATGTCGATTCTACGGTTCGGCCATTATCTTTCCATGCTGCAACGGCGGCGTAGGCTAGGTCAAATTCTGCCAAATGTATAAGGACCGGGATGGTAGCGAGCCACGTGCAAACACGCGGTACCAAGAGCCGGATACGATGAGCACGGTAGTGGTCGTCCCTAGAACCCATCGCACATTTTGCGTCCTCTTGTAGCTAACACGCTCGTCTCTACCAACAAAGTGAAAAGCCAGGACAACCTTGGAGGAGAACCGTTCCGGAACCACAGTGGTGGTATCATATGACGTTCTGAAGCGTCATGAGGTCCTGCTGATCTGTTCGACAGCTCAGTTAATTATTGTAGAACTCAGTCGTAGTCGGTGAAGGGGGACCCTCTTTGCATGCCTGCATGAAATACTAATGCTGTTGCTGCAAGTGCAGACAGGCTCAGCTACTGTCGAAGTTTTGCACATGCTCTCTTCAAGTCTTGATGAATGTCGCCGGTCTTGGTGTCATCTCCGCGGAGTGGTATGATGTGCTTCGCAAGCCGAGGAAGTGTTGTAGCAAGCTCAAGGTAAAGTATTTTAGCGTTGTGATGTCCCACGAGTTCGCTGCGCGGAGTGCGGAGAGGAGATCATTTGATGACCCTAAAATCATGGATTGTGGCGCTCATCACATGAAAAAAAAAGACGATGCCCTGTTCGTGCCCTCAGTGCGTGCCCCAGTGGTAGAGCCTCTCGTAGATGGAGACGAGCAGCGCGTCTCGAAACATGACAACGTCACAGCCAAAGTATTTGTGTACGAAGTAGGAATGATGTAGTGCAAAGAGCGGTCTGGTTGGAACATTGTGGCGGTGCTTGCCGTGAACCGAGCTTGATGAGGCAACCTGGAAGCAGACCAAACCCTTGTTGGTCGTGAACGTTCACAAGTGCATACGATCGCCGTTTCCATTGATACAAGAAGCGGCGTTTACCTCTCGTCCAAGCTTTTGCCAATTCTTCCATTTCCGCCAGCAAGCATATTGCAACTCTTGGAACGAAGCAGCCCAGGTTCGGGACTCGTTGTCATCAAATGCGTAAGTAATCCTAGTTTGCCTCACTTATCTCCACGCCAATCGCGCGCGACCCCGAACTTTCCAGGTGGATCCCGGCCGGTCCTCATTCCATCATCAGCTCCCGTCCTCGTCCTCAAGTACCTTACATCACTTCTGCACCACGCCCTGCTTCCCCTCCCTCTTTCCTTCTCATCTCCGCCCTCCAACATTGAGGCCACCTTCTCGAATGGGAAACCTTGCTGAACAGTCGCCAGACACGTTTCGCTCTCAAGCAAAGCGGCACGCTTCACATAAATCCATTCCTACACTCGCAACGACCACCGGACCTATTCTTCCGACGAAGACTACCGCCAAGAATACCAAGCCCACTCAAGCTGGCGGGCTAAGCAAGACAAATGGGCGCGGCGTTTCTCCATCGCCCGACCCCGGTGCACATCGCGACACCACTGGAGATGGACAGCTCGATGGCAGGGGCGGAGGAGGAAGAGGAAGCGTGCTCGACCGTGACCCTGAGAAGTCCGCCAACACTGATGCTGACGACTCGACGTCTCACGCATCATCTCCTGCAGCTCCACCCCCGCTCAAGTCCGAAAATGCGCGCACGGGAGATTCCACCATAGAGAATGCCGAAGAAGGTAAGAAAAAGAAACAACCAATGACCATTGCACGCGTAAAGGCAGGGTGCACACGCTTTGGAGGGCATTTCAAGCGAGCCATTTGCCATAGCTGGATTAACGTGCTTCTCATCGCCGTTCCCGCTGGTATTGCGGCAGAAGCCGCTGGTCTCGACGCTACCGTGGTTTTCGCTATCAATGCTGTCGCGATTGTGCCACTGGCCGGTCTTCTCAGTCATGCAACCGAAAGTGTGGCAAGTCGATTGGGAGATACCCTTGGCGCTCTTCTGAATGTCTCTTTTGGAAACGCTGTTGAGCTCATCATCTTCATCATTGCGCTCGTCAAAAAGGAGATTCGAATCGTGCAGGCGTCTCTGCTCGGCTCCATCCTCGCGAATTTACTGCTCATTCTCGGCATGGCGTTCCTCCTAGGTGGTCTCCGATACCGAGAGCAGGTTTACAACAGCACAGTCACTCAAATGAGTGCATGCCTACTCAGTCTGAGTGTGATGAGTTTGTTACTTCCCGTAAGCATTTTCTGACTACCCTCAATCTTGTTGTACTAACACCCCTTTCAGACTGCGTTCCATGCCGCTTTTAATGACGCCAACCTTGCGAATGCAGATGCGCAGGTGCTGAAAGTTAGCCGTGGCACTAGTGTCGTTCTTCTCCTGGTCTATGCCCTGTATCTGCTGTTCCAGCTCAAATCGCATGCCTACATGTACGAGAGCACTCCGCAAGAGATCATCGACGAGGAATCGCACCCTGGAGTGCTCCACGAACTTATGAACTCCTCTTCATCATCCGACTCCTCTAGCTCTAGCGACAGCTCAAGCTCTGATATGTCAGACTCGGGCTCTGTTGCGGCGACCACGAAGCGAGTGAAGCGTATGTTAAAACACAAGATGCGCCGCAAGTCAAGCGTCAGTACCACGAGCACACAAAACGCAGAGCGGGCTGCGTCGACTGTGAGCTCGCCCACCATTCATGAGCCCAATGACTATATGGCAGCGGGCAGCAGCCAATCCGCTTCTCACTCTGGATCCGCTGGTCTCATTGCACAACACGATGGTGCTGATGCTGATAGGGAGGACAATGGTATCCCTCGTGTCTACGATTGGGCTACTAAGAAACACAACAGCCAAGATGGATCCAAGTCTCCGGAGAGGAAAAAGCGAAGTAAGAAAGACTTGAAGAAGGACAAGAAACGCCGTCACGAAGCCGAAAAAGAGGCTGCGGCTCGCAACGCATCCTCCACCCAGAGACAACCTGAGATGGAAGGTCAGAATCGTGTCGGGTTTGCTGAGGAAGTCGAAGTTACTCCTAGCCCCGTGACCCCGGGCCGACTGCCGTTTAACATGCGACAGCTGTCCCGTAGACAGTCTCGCCCAATCCTCCCCAGCATCCTGTCGAACAACGTCTTCGTCCAACCAGCGCCGAATGCCACGCCGCCGTCTCGACCCGCAGGCCTTCCACGCTCATATACTGATGGCAACTACATTCGCCGCACCAGCTCGCTCCCTGGTCGCTTGAACCGCCAAGTTACCCCTGCAGGCACCGATCCTGTTTCGCCCTTCCCCCGCAAGGCCCGATCTATCCGTCAGGTTAACTCCGGACTGTCGACCGTTATCAGCGAGGAGGAGGAAGAGCAGCTTATGTCTCGAACTGCGGCTGTTGTCTTGCTACTTTGCTCTACTGCCTTGGTCGCCATCTGCGCCGAGTTCATGGTGGAAGCGATCCCGAAGATGTTGGAAAACTCGCCAGGCATTAGCGAGGCTTTCATTGGTCTCATCATCTTGCCGATCGTCGGAAATGCAGCTGAGCACGTCACTGCCGTTACTGTCGCCGCGAAGAACAAGATGGATCTCGCCATTGGTGTCGCCGTCGGGTCCTCCATTCAGATCGCCCTTTTCGTCACGCCCATTGTTGTTCTTCTGGGTTGGATATTGGATACTAACATGAGCCTTTACTTCAACATCTTCGAGACGGTCAGCTTATTCGTCACGGCTTTTGTGGTCAACTTTCTGGTTTTGGATGGCCGAAGTAACTACCTCGAAGGCAGTCTGCTGATTGCAGCCTACGTAATCATTGCAGTCGGCGCCTTCTTCTATCCAGATACCAATGAACAGAGCGCTTTTGGAGGAGGAGGTGGAGGTGGAGGATCAGTCTAAGGATTGAGAGGTGTCTTGGAGGTGAATGGTGGAGAACTGACATGGACCGTCCGATGCCTTGGGCGGCTTAACATAAACCTTTCTATATCGCGCCGCGGACTTCTGCTATGCAAGCTACGTAGCTAACGAGTAATGAAATATCTCCCTACTGCGAAGATTCTTTCCCCTCTTGCAAGACATTCATCCGCCGCTGCAGATCTGCCAGTGATCTGGGAGGGGATTTTGCTTGTGGCGGTGCCTCTGATTCTGATCGCGGTCTCGATACCTCTTCTTTTGTTTTTGTGGTCAAGGTATCCTGCGGGGGAGGCTGTGATTCTGTCCCCGTGTCCAATTTCCTCTTAATTGCCTCCATTTCATTCTTACTTTTATTCCTCGGTGGGACGGTCGGCTTCTGTACGAATGGGTTCGGCGTCCGAGCATTATGTTTCCCTCGCTCCTCCGCTTTCGTGGCTGACATTCCCCATCCCGCTGTCTTGGGTATGTCCATGCCAGCCGCAGGAGAAGTTGCAGCTGGATCGCTGACCAAAGGCCTATAAGACATAGCCGAGCCACCCGCACTGATTGTGCTTGTTGATGGGCCATGACCGCTGTCGCTAGGAGCTTCTCTGCGAGAACTCTTGAACGCTTTCTCCTGCCTCGCTGCCAACATCTCTGTGACGCCATTATCCAACTGCTCCACTCCACGCGCAAACCTCGCTTCCATGCCCGTTTTCAATAACTCTGCGTTCATCAATTCTTTCGTTTTCTCTTCCACACTCCAGTCGGCAACTTTCTTATTCAATTTCTCCCGTTGCGAGGGAGAGACATCCGCACGATACGGTTCCCCTTGCAAGTCCTCGATGTTCTTCAACACGCGCTCAATTTGTTGGATGAGACTGTTGGTGGTTGGGAGTATCATTTCTGCTTTGTCCTTCCATTGTGCCACGGTATAGGGTGGTATGGTGGCCTTTTCGATTTGTGATGCGGRGTTTGAAGGTGGGCGAATGAGGGCCGAACGGCGATTTAGTTCGGGGAGGATCGTATTTATTGTGTTTGCGGTGCGAGAGAGGGATTTTAGATGGCGTTCCAAGCTTGCTAGGTAGGCATCATCTTGTGCGCGGAGGTATGCGTCAACTTCAGACCGGGTGGAAAGGAAGCTGGTAGGTGTTGGGATTGAGGTCGGGAAATGTGCTGCCTCCTCTTCGTCTTGTATCGCTTCGGTTTCGGGCAATCTGCTTGGATTCGATGATGATATGGAACGTTTGGAATAGCGGAGGGCTTTGCGAATGCAATTCGCTCGAGGGCGCAAAGTATGCGACATTGTTGAAACGGTGATGTATGAGCAAAGTTTGGATTCACTTCGGGATGTAGCTTTATATCTCCGGACTCTAGTCCGACAAGGCTGATTTTACATTTCGGCGCCCAACAACCATCCATTCTAAGAGAACAAGTATTTCTAGATTCATGACCTCATATCAACTTCATCGCTACTGATTGTTACCAGTCGCCACTCCCCAGAAGTATCCACTCCACGCTCCCAGCACCAACAGCGCGAGGCTGGCAAATGCACATGTGCTAAAGAGGTTGTGCTTTGCGCTATTCGGACCGCTTTGATAGGAATCCCTCAAATCATTGATGACATCTCCCTTCCGCTGCCTCTGCTTTCTCGTCCATTGCAATCTTCGAAGATCCACTTTCCAGCGGCTTACCACGAGCAGTGTTATCGAAACTAGGACAGCTCCGGAAGCCAGGACCACGTATACATAGACAACGTTATCGTAAGAGTCGTTGTCTCTGTCTTGAATCACTCCTGTAATGACTCTTATAATGATGTTCATGCAGTTGTTCACCAAAATCTTGACCGCATAGGCAGAGCCAAACGTATCCTGGTACCAGATGATGGTTCGAATGGCATCGATAATTGCTGTAGCGCCCAGACTGGATGCGAACGCAAAGATTCCAAGACTTGCAGCTGTTCCAGCGACATTGGGCCCGAAAGCCGCGAGGCACATGGCCATGAAAACACCCGTGCCGCAGACGAACAGCACAGTCAAACGCTGCCCGAGAACATCGATGAAGATTCCAAGCAACGGCACCAGAAAAAACCCGAGGTACTGAGAAGCCGCAGKGTACCATCCTGCTTTTACGCTGCTGATATTGAATCGTTGTTCAGCCAGCTCAGTAGCGTTTGCGTTGAAGACGATGGACGTGGCTGTCTGAGAGGCGGTGAACATCATCACGCACCAGAATGGCCAGGGAAGTCGAATGAACTTTTTCATGTTCCACCTTTCGCTGTTCTCCCGCAATTCCTCTCCGGTCGCAGGATCCTTAAGTCCGCTGTAGTGGGTTTCCGTGTAGCGCCGGAAGTACCAGAAGACGATGGTGGCAACGTTGGTGAAGAGGTTCATGAATACTGCCGTCCAATAGACCCAACTGAAGTCGCCGGTACCTTTCGCAATAGGATTCGCAGTGGCCTTGCCGATGAACGATCCGATCCTTCCAATGCCCAACTCGAAACCCAGGGTGGAGGCGAAGCCATTCGAGGGAGCAAACCATGACGAGAAGATGCGGTATTGGGCAACCTGCGTTGCTATATCACCCAAGCTTTGAATCACGATACCGCCGATCATAAGCTTGTAGCTTCGGATGGTGGTAGCCGCCGCGATGACAATAGATCCCAAACTGTAAATGATATTGCCCCATACCATGGCGCCGGCGCCTCCGATTCGATCAGTGGCAAGCCCAGTGAACAGGATAAGAGCCGTGACCATGAAGTCCTGCGAGGCCTCGAGGAGGGCGTACTGGGTGTTGTTGATATGGAGTTCCTGTGTTGTAGACTGTCAGGCCTTGCTAAATAGTCAAGAAAAGCAACCCACACACCTTCTTCAGAGTGCTTTTCATTGCCCCTGTAACTCCAGAGCTCCAATGAGCTCCAAAGCCAATCAATGTGACCAACAACACAGCTACGATCTTCATCTTCATCGGAACATTGGTAGAGCGTCCACCCTCGCTCTGTCCGCTGCGCGTAGACTGTGCATCGCTAGAGGCGTGAGTCGCTTCCACGACCGCTTTTTCTTTGGAGAGCTCAATGGCAAAGCTTTCGTCTGCAATTGGGCTTACAGCCACTGCGTTAGAGTGATCCTTGCCCATTGAGTCTGTCGCGCAGACGAATGTGTGTAAAGATAAAATTGCATCTTATCTGATCGCGGGAGAACGTCTTATAGATAAAGGCACGGACACCATGATCGACCGCCAGAAAAGAGACTGCTGCGGCCTGCCAAGGAAGCCCACGTCCCTTGGACTCCGGTGTCGCTACCCGAAGATTCGCCAGCAGATTGAGGCACGAGCACGGAAGAGCTTGACGGTGGAGCGCCAAATTAGGCTGACGAGGAGTCTGTTCCGTTCCGAGCTTGCAAGCCCAAGAAGTTCAAGATGATTTCTCCTGGCTCACGCTGTTGGAGTAAGCTTTTCGATCCTGTCTACATGTAGATAGGTATCAACTGATGGGAAGGTGAACCTACACGCGTGGCATGATCCAACAGCGTGAGGGGAAGGGAAGAGCTTGCAAGCGGTTCGGTTGGGGAATATGGTCCGCTACAATGGGTGGTAGTTCGATTCCCTCTTCTTGGCCAGCTTCTTCGACTGGTCAATGGCTATCATACATTGATAGCAGTTTCTCCACATGAATGGCCATTAAGGAGCTGTACGCCACAAAAGACTCCAGGTTCGTCTCTCGTATTCGAATCGCAGTGCCMAAGTTTCTTCCCCATGGTAGTCAAGATCTTGAGAAAGCGGTGCTTTATCATCAGTGCCGTGGTAATAAAAGCATCGAGTCCAGTCTCGTTCTGATCCAGACCAGCACTCGGATATACCGCCGCAGAATCGAGTCTTCTGGGTATAAGTATCAGTTGCTCGTAGCACGGATGAGCAGCTGCGACCAGACCATCGTCCTCTCTTCCGGCAAAAATGGCCCACAGCTGCTTGGCAATATTCGGGGCCGCAAAACGAGGAAAAGGAAACAGAGCGAAGTATTGGACAGACGTGTCATGATCAGCATCAAAGGAGAGTAAGTTCGAAGAGTGGGCATGGAGGGGGATGGTCTTGGAGGCCGAGAATGAAACAGGTGGGTAGATACGAGAGGGAATGTCAAGTCGCCTTACCTGCGCGTCTTTGTCTCACGCTGCCTCTTTCGGTGCCCATTACGGATGCTAAGGTAATCTTTGCATATAATTGGGTCAGTCTGGCACTGTGCCCTCGTTGCTGCGAAGAGGCGCGTCGATGCGGCCCGTGAATAAGAATCTCTTGCGTGAATGTGAACAATATCGATCGTCTCCTGCATCTGGCCGATGCCTGAAGGCACATCTCAGGTACATCGTGGTAGACAAGAGGCTGGATGGGGATTGCAGCGTGAGGTTTTTGCCGTAGTCGCTTTTGTCGTTGCGGCTGCTGCCATCTAGACATATTGAAAGTTTCGCAATGACAATTGAATGCGATAAACCAATGCAAGGTCCCCACATTTACGACAAAAAGTAGATGTAGGGGAGGAGGATTGAAAGAGGGAAGACACGCGCAGTGGAGATGGAGCTCACGCCAAGCACCTGGGCATGACGAGTCGCAACGTAAAAGAAACACTTCTTCGCATTTCCGATMAACATTCAGACACCACATATCCTATAACCCTTTCGCTATACTTGAGCAGAGCAAGTGAATTGATGCCAATTCTCACCTCACCGCATCATGTCCAAACAACGCAGCGAACCCCTACGGAACCCCACCGCAGAAAAAGTCGGCGAAGAGCTTAAACGATTAACAATCGCCTCAATCGAAGCCTTCAATGACAAGGACTTCTCATACACCCAAACATCCGATAGAWGCGAGTTTCTCACCCGCATCTCACCCGCTTTCGAAGCACGAGTAGAACGCGTGACAGGTCCTCTCGATTGGGAAGGCCTTGGGAAACTCTGGCAGCACCTTGCGACCACGCTCCCTCATTGTCGCTTTGAGATTGTGAGTGCCACTGTGGATGTCTTTAGTTACGGACGAGCATCTGTATTTCTGGAGACGACCGCAATGGTGTACGAGGGCGTCACATGGAATCGAATCATGGAATATAAGTGGCATAAGGTGGATGATGGGACGTGGATGCATAGTGGTATTACCTCGGTCTCTGGCAGTCAGGGGAATAGTGGAATGGTGTTATGATATTTGTGACAGTGTGCCGGCTATCTGCTGTCCGCGATATGAGACCATGTCTGCTGAGAAAGCTCGACATCAAGCGTGCATAGCTTGAAAGAGGTCATCTCGTGATGTGAGTGAGTGAGGTCGTCAATTCAACTTCTGGCATCGTAGCTAAGTATCCTTGGTTTTCCTCATTGGACGGAGGCATCGTCCGTCTCGAAGTTTAGCTGACGTTTTCGTATGGCATGTTCCAGACATGACAAAACTTTCCCTCTCAGTTGTGTCGGATGAAATGGATCAACTCCTTCAAAGCTCGCTCCTACCCTCGACCCCGAAGACGCAGCTTCCACTACCCGGCTTGCTGACCACAATGGCCTCTTCCAGCTTCTCCTCGGTGATGTCTGGGAACTTCTTCTTGTAGTACTCGTGGATCCACTTCTGCTTGACCATCTCCACCTTGTCTTCAGGAACGAGATGTACGGAACAGCCTCCCCAGCCAGCACCCGTCAATCGACTACCATATGCTCCTGCCGATCTTGCCAGCTCGCACAACTCATCCAGCTCCGGACAGCTGTTCTCGTAAATTTCTCTACACGACTCCTGAGTTTCGTTCAGAAGCTCGCCCAGAGCGAGCAGCAGCTCTTTCTCATTCTCCGGTGGCGGGGCAGTGAGCAAGTCCATGAACTTCAACACCCGGGCAGCTTCGCTGAAGACGTGCAATGCACGCTGCCTCAACTTGAATCTCTCTGCGCGAATTGGGAACTTGCTCATGTACTTTGTCTCAAGTTCTTGGACGGACAGCCCTGTGATTGCGGCGATCTGTTCACGGCTGTAGCCCTCTTCCTGTGGCAAGTACTCGTCGACCTTCTTAACAAGATCCTGTAATTGGTCTGCAAAGTCTGCCTTGGACACTTTGTGGTTGTCTGCGATGCTCTCATGCTGTTGCATGTACGTATCGTGGAACCCACGAAGACTAATGCCAAGAGGGCCGGCATCTGAAGGGAGGTCTTTGAGGCGGAAGATCTTGGAGAGAACGAGAGCTGCGAGGGTGACTTCCACAACTCGGAGGTTGTAACACACCGGTCCAGTAGTGTGCTTATCCGCCGCAACAAAGCTCTGAGCAATGACGAATGTGAGTGGTGACTTCAGTTCGGGGAATGCGATGTTCTTTGCGGAAAGCTCAGGGACAAAGGAGACGTAGAGTGCTGAACCATGGAGAGGGAAGACCGAGGCGGATTGGTCCATGCCGCCAGAGTTGACACCGACTGCTCTCTCTGAAACGATGGCAAGTTCGACCAACTCCTTCTTGTAGACCTTCTCTTCGCCATTTGCTTTCATGACTGCCAGCGCACTCGCACATACAAACGCCGCGCTGCTCGAGAGTCCGCCTCCAGAGGGTACGCTACCATCTGCTAGAATGTCCATGCCGATGCTGCACTTGAACTCACTCTGCTTCTTGCGAAGAAGTTCTGTAGCGCCCATCAGGCCAGATTTGAAGTAGTTTGTCCATTCGAGAGTGCTTGAATCGATATGCACATCTCCAGTGTCTGGGATATCAAATTCCCGAGACTCAAACTTCTGAGGGTGCACGTTCGTAAGGCGGATTGTGCTTGGGCCGGTTTCTTTCTTGTGGACAGAGACTGCAAGAAGCACGTCCGATGTGACAGCCATTGGGATTACTTCATATAAACTGTAATCGATGTGTTCGCCGATGATATTCACTCGGCCGGGACTTCTGGAGACGAAGTCTGGTGACTTGCCATAGATCTCAGTAAACTTGGCGAGGAGCGCATTCCATCTTGCTGTCTGGCTCTGAAGTGCATCTTCTGGGTAGATGTCCGCGAGGGACTTTGTGGTTGGTACGTCCATAGCTTTACTCGTGTCCAGAGAGGATTGATGTGATGTGAAGATTTCTTCCAAGAATTGAAGGGTTTTCTTTTTGACAGTGAAGCTGAAGGTCGAGCTCCAGGTGAATTTGCGTAACTGTAAGGGCCAGGGAGATGTTGTTGAGAGCGATGAGAAGGCGAACAAGTTTTGTCTCGCGATGTTTGCTGGCGGTTGACTTCCCCACCTCCCCCACTATTTCGATGAAGTCGTCCACATCGGGCCGCATGTGAAAGTCGGGTGGCCTCCTCCACATCCCTGTTGATTAAGCGGAGCAAGGTCTGAGAGCTCCTATAGCGAAGCGGAGGGCCAGCTCGAAGGCCGCAGTGGAGCGTTAAATACAATCGAATCCCGCCTACATCCGGCCTCCAGGAATTTTTGAGCACATGGATCTGATTGGCCAGCTAGAAAAGTTATCACGTGACCTATTCAAATATTCATTCAGCGGCTTTAAAAGCTCTCTAAAGTGATCAATTCTAATTCAAAACATACCTTAGGGCTATTAATACACGACGATAAAGACGAGAATGCGACGACGACGAAAATGCGACGACATACGACAATACGACGACATGCGACAATGCGACGATATGCAATAATGCGACGACATGCGACAATGCGACGATATGCGGCGACAATGCGACGATATGCGACGACGATGAAACTGCGACGATGTGCGATATCGCAACACTCTAACGACTTTATCTAGTTATTTGTTGTGAATTTGATTGTAATTTGACGCTCCCTCCGCTCACTCCGTGAGACATGAACATGGCTCTCATACGATCAATTTATATCGATGCATGCAAGAGTGAAGTGATAGAACAGGATTTGGATCACATGCAAATCCAGCATCGCCTGAAATTGAGGAATCGCAAGGACACCTCCAGCATATTCCTTCGCCAGCAATCCACACAACGTACATGACAGTCCCCTGAATACCACCGAACAGGATATATATGCTATACATTGCACTCGACGAAAGAGAGGGGTATCTTTACTCATGCATCTCCCAACGCCATATCGTACACGATCCATGCCTCACATCCACCTTCCGACAACAGGGACCATCCTGTACATCTGATCGTACTGTTTTCCAACCCACCCAAGTGCCTCTCCGCCTCGTGCCACAACTCCAAAGCTGCCCGACATCCACAGTCCCGTCACCGTCGCCGCGAGGGCATTGATGATGTACCATCGTCTCTTCTTACTGAGCTCCCTCTTAGCACCCATTTCCGTAGACTGATCCGGCGTGTATCCCAACCACTTCGCCCAACCCCAAGTCGCATGCCAGCAAGCAACACTCAGCAACGCCGTGTAAGCCGCGAATGAAACCGCAGGATGTTTGGCAAATGCGTGGCTGACGTATCCCAGTCCGACATTCTCCCCCATTGACTTTGGTATGAATCGATTGATCACCATGTGTCCTGTTACGAGCGGCGCAAGCATGTATCCTAATTTACTGATCCCGCTTGTATGTGGCCAGAAGCGTGTGAGGAATGCAGCGCGGTTCTCCTCTGAATGTGCCTCTCCAAATCTCTTAGCGTTCTGGTTGCGGCGCAAGATTCGCATGGCCACTCCACTGAGGATGTGGGTGGATAGTGGAAGGAATATCATAAGCGGCTCGGAGATGGGCGCTTGATAGTAGGGTCTCGTGAGAAGAAGGTATGATTCGCTACCGTGGACAGATTGTGTGAGCAGTGGTAGGAGGGAGGTATTTGTGATGTGCATTGCGGCCTGACAAGAGTGTTAGTCGCAGAGGAGGTGGCGTTGACTGGTGGCGCTCTTACGAAGGCGGAGAAGACATAGGAAGAGTACTTCTGTGCTCGTTGGAGATACCATATCGCCGAATGTTGGGAGAGACCGAGAGAGCTGGTGCTGCCAGATGAAGATGATATGCTCTTTGCATCGGCGCTGTTTTGCTGCGAGTCCTCGGGGTCAAGGTAGGGTTCAGGGTCGACTACGTGCAGGCCGGACTCGAGCCTGTCGAGTTCTTCCATCTTGTCGTCCATATTGAATGGTCAGCACGGCAAGAATATACGGGATGATTCTGGAGATGTGTTGGCAATGTTGATGCATCACCATCTTTCACATGCAGTAATAGCGAACCAATCAGAGCAGTTGCTGACCGCTGCGGAGATCGCTCCGAAGCTTGAATTAAACTTAATCTAGAAGCGCCAAACTTCTTGCGTTGATGCTTCTGGCATCTGCAGCAACGTGCCACACGGAATGCCTCTTCGCTGATCTGCCTGGCAAAAGCGTCCCGAAACAGTCTTCATCTGTTGTTGATCGAAGAGCTGGTCTATGCCAATCAAAAGTCAGCGTGAAACGGAGAGTGCACACAAGACAACATTGAAGGGAGCGCATTTGGCTGTGGTTCTATGCTGTATACATCGTCCTGTTGGTTACACCGACACTCTATCGAATCGCAGCCCCTTGCCAACATCTCCAAAGCTCGCAAACCACGAATCCGAGAAATAATTCCGCCTTGCGCGCCACGGGTTGGCATCCAAGTTCATTGGAAACTGCCCATCCATCACAGCCTTCTTGATGTAGGTCGAGTTGAGGTTCAGCGCCTCCATATCCGGTGGCTTCTGATTGTCGGTCTCGGAATCTCCCATCAAAGGAGTAGTGCTCGTCATACCCTTGCGTTCCATCTGCTTCACGATACGGACGAACAGCCGCGCTGTAGCATCCGATCCAAGTGTCCAGCTTGCATTCGTGTATCCCAGGAAGAAGGCCAGGTTGGGAACATCCTGCAGCATGGAGCCTCGCCAGAGATATTTGTCTCCGACAATGACACGCTCACCATCAACTGATAGCGTGGCATTCCCACACATCTGTACCTTCAATCCTGTGGCGGTCACGATGACATCTGCGGGGATGTACTCTCCGGACTTCAATATGATGCCCTCGGCTGTCACTTCTTCGATATGTCCAGTTGCTACGGATGCCTTGCCACTTCGAAGAGCTGCGAAGAAATCTCCATTGGGTGTGACACACATCCGCTGGTCCCACGGGTTGTATTTTGGCGTGAAATGTGGATCGACTGGGATATTGGGCGGTAGTTCTCTCTCTGTGGCTTTTCGCAAAAGTCTCTTGGCGGAGCCCGGGAAAGCTCGACAGAAGTAGTAGAATGCGTACGTGAGGGTCAACGTGCGAAGGCGGATGAGCGAGTGTGCCCAGCTGGCGGGAAGGACCGATCGAAGGATGTTATTGATAGTGTTGGCAGTAGGCAGGTTGATGAAGTATCCCGGACTGCGCTGGAGCATTGTAACATGAGCTGCGCCAGTTTCATGCATAGCCGGGAGAAGTGTGACAGCTGTGGCTCCACTGCCGACGATGACAACCTTCTTGTCCGCGTAGGCAAGGTCCTAAAGCGAAGTATGGGAGGTAAGCAATTGTCTTGAATGACGAAAAGCTGCATGGAGAGTTTGAGACATGCTCTACGACCCCATACTTCATTATGACTTACCTCAGGCCAGAATTGTGGGTGTACAACTTCGCCTTTGAATTGCTCGATTCCAGGAATCTCTGCGGGCAAGGCCTGTGAAATGTAAGTATTATGTTCATTTATGTTCATTTCAAGACTGTCGAGCGAGCTAACCTTCTTGTAGTCGTAATAGCCAGTGCTCATGATCACGAAACGAGCCCAGAAGACCTTGTTCTCTTTGCCATCGACATTGATATTAATCTTCCACTTTTGAAGCTCAGAAGACCAGTCCAGACTCTCCACGGCATGATGATATTTGATATGTTTGTCAATACCATGACGATTGGCAACACCTTGGAGGTAATCCAGGATCATAGGAGCTGGGGCAATACTCTTGTCCTCTCGCCACGGATCAAATTGGAAGCCAAAAGTGTACAAGTCCGAATCAGATCTGATGCCTGGGTATTTGAACAAAGACCACGTGCCGCCCAATTCATGGCGAGACTCAAAGATTGTGTAAGAGTAGTTTGGTAGGGCTTCTTGAATGCGGTATCCGGCGTTGATACCTGAGAGACCTGCTCCTATTACGGCGACGTCGATTTCCTGTTGAGTTCCGGCCATAGCTGCTGCTTGTTTCTCGCGATCAAGTTGACAGAATTTTGGAGCTTCTGGCTTTATCACTTATGTATCTTGTGGGACAAGCGGGTATTCGGACTCGTCACAGACCGAGGCCACACATTCACAAACCCTCGGGGGCGATGTGGTGAAAGGAAAGGAACTTCGCTCACAGCGATTCGTCAATCTGAGATCGGACGCTAACCCGATATGGAAGAGAACGCGATGCGATGACCACGCGCTCGTACTCGCATGCCTACATATTGTTCGATGCATTGTTTCATCGCAGCCCAGGCGTACTCACCGAGGTAGATTGTAGTTGCAAAACAGATGCTCATGATTCGAAAAGCTCTGAAGAGCATGTATCCATTGTTCCTCTTCATGTTGTAGATATATCCATCCGGAATATCGACGGTGCGTTACCTTACTAGCTCGTAAATAAAGTATTGTGCTATCCATTTCGGGCGACTTCTGCTTTCACTCCCAATACTTCACGTGTCTCCATGTGAAAGCAAAATATCATCACTCGATTGCACTGGTCAGCCCGCCATGTGAAGAATGCCACCCAGAAATATACTTCTTTGCTTCGATGCCTTCGGGACGCTCTTCCGACCCCGACAGCCAATCGCTCAACAATATGGAGAGGTGGCACGCTCTCTCGGTCTCGCCAACATCAAAAATGAAGACGTCAATAAATCCTTCAAGGCAGGTATGTAGTTCATCCTGGTGCTTGTCAACCCGAACTGATGAAGTTGCAGCATTCAAACAAGAATCCAAACAGAATCCGAACTATGGAAAACAGAATGGCCTGAATGCCGAGAAATGGTGGTCAAGGATCATAGTGAATACTTTCACTCCCTTGATACCTGCAGGTCAAAAACTTCCCGAGGAGCTCGTTCCCAAACTCCTACACCGCTTCTGGTCCAAAGAAGGCTACGTACTATATCCTGACGTGTTGCCACTGTTGCAGCAGCTCCGGAAAGCACATAGATATGGAAATGCTAGGGTAGTAGTTGGTGTCATAACCAATTCCGATGATAGGGTGCCTGATATACTGACCTCGCTGGGAATGAAAGTCAGTCCTCTGCGGTTTCCTGTGAATCAGAAATTGGAATCGAGGGATGAATACGATATCGACTTTGCGGTCATGTCGTATGATGTCGGTTTTGAGAAGCCTGATGCGAGAATGTTTGAGGCGGGGAAAACTATGCTAGAAGCTGTGATTGGCGGGAGTATTGAAGATGCCAAGGAGTGGAGGAAAATTTATGTGGGAGATGAGTATGCAAAGGATGTTGTGGGTGCAGTTGAGGCGGGTTGGAATGCTGTGCTGGTAGAGCGAGACAATGATGCAGATCGCCATGGGGTGAAATGGCTCGAAGGAGAGCCAACAAAAAGTCTCTACGAAGTCTTTGAGACGGAAAAAGCCGTAGGATTCTGCAGTCTTGGGCGGCTTGCGCAGTGGTTGCCAGGGGGAAGGAGAATTGAGAACTGAGCAAATGTTGTTTGATTTCGAGATATCCAGCGACTACGGCGTTTCTCCCAGCGACAACCAGTACGACTTACTCACTCCGCAGCAGAGCAAGGATATCTGCCAGCCTCAAACGGTTCTTACCGCCCCATCCTTCAGCTCCATCCGCCACCGCTGGTCGAACCTTGGCGTACCAGCTCCAAGTTCGATTGTCTAGCTCATTTGGACCCAATTTCGATGCCCATGAGTCGTACAGCAATTYGAGCGCACGGAGAAGCTTGCCCAGGTTGGCTTCTTTTTCTGCAGCTCTAGCCACCGCTGTGCCTTTCTTCGCAGGTGCAGCAGCATCTTTGGGAGGAGCAGTGTCGAAAGCTTTCATGATGTATGCTCTCGCAGACTGTGGGGTGTGGACCGGTAGATTGCTGTTCGTTCCAACTCCACCTTGCCTGGAGGTACCACTATCAGACTTCTTCAGCGCCTCCAGATCCAGACCCCACAACGCAGGCTTCAGCTCCGGTGACTCTGCATCGCCACCGACCTCATCCTCCTGCTTGACCCCATCAGTGGCATTGCTGTCGACTTCTCTCTTGATAGGACCATCTTCCTCCCACTCATAACCCCATCGCCTCAAAACTTTGATCTCCTTGCCCGCCACCGTAACTGACGGCTGACCCTCGCCGAACCCTTCCTCCTCTGCACTTTTTCCCCCTTCAATGCCAAGATATATGGCCCTTGACTTACTCGTGACGCTCACATAGGCTTGAGCCAAACTCAATCTACTGGATAGTGGCTGTTCTGGCATGGTGTATTTCAACGACACGACCAGAAATGCTAGCACGAGTGGCGCACGATTCGTAAAGAGTACAACATCCTTCAATTCGCTTTCTTTCGATTCACACGATGGTAGTCGCAGAGAGCCCTCCAAGTCCGCTGGCGCATGTGGCTGTGCTGAGAAAAGACTCTCATCTCGCGACTTCTTCTTGAGAGGAGCCGCTGCACCCTCGTCGTCGCCTGCTGCTCGTTTCTTAGAGACTCGCTTTGCGGCAGATATTATCTGTTTGCAGACTTTGGAATCTTCGAAGATGAGCTCTAGATCTTTGGGTTTTGCTTTTGCGATTGCTTCTGGCGTTGAAAGATTTGCTGTTTGTAAAGGGTGGACTTTGGCCATGGCTGTTGCGAGTGGGACTTTGGCATCTTGGGAGAGGAAGCGGAGAAGAGCTTGGAGGTTAGCTGCGGTGGTCATTTTGTTTTGATCATATGGTATGGATGGCTAATGGTCATCGTTTGCTAAGTGTAATGTTGATTGATTGATGCATTGTTGATGTCTTGTTGATGCATTGAGGTCGGGCTAGGTTCGCGTCCCAGCAGTTTTGCGCCATGACGAAGACTCAAAATGCTCTCCAATCCCGCGACATCACCTTCTCCGTCCCATGCTATTATCATCGGATCAAACGAACCCCACCGCGAACATAACCGGATGGCGACCAGCACACTACTATGAGACGCGTCCCAAGAGACGGGGCTTATATTCTGCCTCCAATGGTGTCTGATCATGCTTGGTCACCTTTGGGTTGAACAGCCTCCGCTGACTCCAGGACGGCCCCTTCAGCACTTGCTTCGCTCTTCACGAGCAATGAGGAAGTGTACAGTCCCACCCTCATGCATGGCCGTCACCTTTGATCCTCATGCCCCGATTCAGTAGCTGCAGGACATATTCGTCCATCCCGTGTGTTGATGTCCGGCTTCAAACGAATTACATTGCAGCACGTAGCGTACAGGACGAGGTCTCTTCACGGACCTCGAATGACCTCTGAGCATAGAGGATCTTGACAATAATTTTCTCGCGCCCAAATTCGAACAACTGATAGTCGCCATCTCTGACCGCATCAACCAACGGGACTGCGACCCCAGCACTCCTCTCGGACAAGAAGCGTTGAATCGGATCTCTCTTGGTCTTGAGGCAGTTTTCGGAGATGGTATCCCCAATTTCTATATCCTGGCCGGAGCTAATGGGTACTTTGTCAACCATTTCCAAGTTCAAACCCAATGCTTTCTCTACAGTAAGGAATACGTCAACTCCAAGCAGCTACAGTCTTTCTGTATTTGGAGCTTGGCATGAAAGACGCAGACCCTGGGCTATATCACTTTGAACAAGGCATTGCGCTTGAGCCTTCCATCGAAGACCAAAAGATCCACAACGAACTGGGATATGCGTGGGAAGCTTTCGTCTTGAGAGGTGGGATAGATACTTGCGAGTACTTACATCCGAACCTGCCTGTAGCGCAGGTGATGACATCGCGAGGAGTTCTGAATATCTGAGGCCCCCATCGCCTCGAGCATCCGGCCGTAAAGAAAGGCCTGGCTTCGCTGCACAGGAGTCGTGGCTACTTTCACTCTTTGGATAGACCTCCTGGTCACCTGGTTCTACATCGCGAAATGTCTCTGCCACGAACTCTGCCACGCCCTTAATCTCGCGAGGTTCGGACGAAGTGGCTGTGAACCGATCTTTGAAGATCAACGGTTTAATGAATTGGGAAATGCGTTTGAGGCTTTCACTTTTGGTGGATCATACTCGTATGTGGTTCCTAGTGTGCGGTCGAATGGTTTGGTGCCAGCGCCGGAGGGGGCGATTAGGACAAAGGAGGGGGTTTTAATCTTGATAGTTCCGGCCGATTCTGATATTATTACACCGACGAGGTCGGTGTGGTATGTTGGTGAAGATTGGTTGTCATCTTTGTTCACAGATGCGTTTTGGACGAAGAGGCCTTGGCCAGAAGTTGATGGGCTGGTGCCGCAAACAGTGTTTTTCAAGACCATGTCGATCGATGACTTCGTTGTTATATAATATACTCGAGCGACCCCGACTGAGCTACCACGCAACATGATGGTATCGATGATGAGAGAGATTGGTATACAATTGGAGAGAATGTATTGAGAAGCTATGTAGGCTGCGAACAAGTGCAACGAGAGAAGACCTGTTCGCGAGTCAGCGGATGCAATCGGCCAAACATGGAGAGTGAGGTGTAGGATTAATGCGTGGCGGATCAGTTGAAAGATGAAAAGTCTAATACATAATAGCTTCAAGAGCCGGTAAAGGCTTCRGTTTTAGCATGGAATGTTTTTTAACATCATGCAAAATGGTGCGGGTGTGTAGGAGTGTCGAAGGCTTACCAAAAGGATAGAGAATTGTACGAGCGCACTCCTTGGCGACGCGATGTATGACTTACCTGGTGCAGCAAAGTCAGCATGATGAAGACAAGCCGGCGATGATGAGCGGAAGGATGAGAAGCAAGCGCGGAAGAAGTGGGTATATCAGGTAATCGAACCATTGTGTTCACTCATTATGTGATCGGTAACTGATTAAGACATATCATGTTTTTGTCATCAGGGAAACTCCCCCGAGCTGCTTGTGCTGCTTGTCGTTGTGCTTCCTTACCTCTTGCTGATTGGAAGAAGCTGGATTCCACCGCCAGCTTCTCCCTCCACCACTTCACCCTCTGCCCGCCGTCCACCGAGTGCCGATTGTCATAGGAGCAGCAGCCTGGTTGCAACCGTCAGCGATGGTTCATCTACGTCGATGCAATGTGTATGGAGAATTGCGGATGGGTCTCAATCAGCCAGTGCTTTGGCGGCACGGTCAATCACCACGGAAACCTTCTAGAGGCTCGTTGGTATGATAGGGGCGACAACGGATCATCATGTAAGACGAGGAAGGGAAGAGGAGGAGACGGAGTGAGATACATACCAGCAGAGGCGAGGCGATGTGGTGGTGTTGGTGGAGGATGAAGGTTGGTGAAGTGTGGGAAGTTTCGGCGAAGAGGTAGCAAAAAATCCAAGAGCTCGGACCCCACGGTCGCACCTGCCTGCTGACTGTCCGGCAGCTTCCGGCGCATCATAACATCAATCACAAGCTTCAACTTCCACAACCTCCAACGACAACTTTCTTGCCAGCCAACTTCATTCTTTGCCCCACCCCCCCCACACCCAATCACACGCTGCCAGTATGTCTGACAAGGAATTCGGAGGTAAATACCGTCATGATGTATTGGTGGTATAGGTAACATACTGACCCATTTCCAGGCAACGACGACCTCTCGCTGCCCAAAGGTACGCATTCCCCGAAGATAACTTCCCTGCCATTCCTCTGACTCCTCACAGCGACGGTACAAAAAATCATCAACGAGGTTCTCTCCACCAACCCTTCACTCGTCGGCGCAGATGGTCAGCCCGGTGGCATGACCTTCGCCAAAGAGACGCGCGACGTGCTCATTGACTGCTGCGTTGAGTTCATCACCATGTTGTCCTCCGAGGCCAACGAGATCGCCGAAAAGGACGCCAAAAAGACCATCGCATGCGAACACGTCACCAAAGCCTTGGCCGAGCTGGGATTTGAGGAGTATGTTCCGGAGCTGCGCAAGCAGGCTGACAGCTTCAAGCATGCTGCCGCGGTATGTGGTATGATTGAGATGGCCACGGAATGCTGGCTGATGATTCCCTCCAGCATCGTGAAAAGAAACAGACCAAGATCGAGCAGTCCGGCATGACCAGCGAGGAGTTGATCCGAGCCCAGGAGGAGTTGTTCAAGACCGCCGGTGACAAGTACAACGCTACAGAGCCGTAGAAGGGCATTGATAGTCAGAAAGACTCGAATCAGTACGGCGCCAAGGACAGTATCACGCAAAATAACGGCCCAGAGCGATTCATGGACGAAGACAGGGCGGACTTGATTCACGATGAGGCCGACCACCTTTTGCAGCATATTAACGGCCGGGGGAATGATGATGGCAATGATAATAACGATGTTATACGGCAGCCGGAGCGAGATGATGGGAGCGGAGATTTGGACCACGAACACGTCGAGGGGAGCATGGAAGGTAGAGGTGACGTGAACGCGGCAAGGGAGGAAGAAAATGTCGTTGAAGAGCGTCCATAGGATGCGAACTTCTCACGAGCGTCAACTAGCCCACGGCCAAACCATCCCACTGAGAGTTCTCCCCCCTCTTCGACTCCCATCGAGAATTGTCTGCTCCGTTCGACCCCCACCTCGAACACGCTTGATGCCAGATTTCTCGGGAAGAAATCGCAGGGAAAAACTCCCGGCGGTCGGCGAGGCATAGGCAGGCCAAAGGGAAGTCTCGGCAAAAAGGCCAAGGAGAGTCTTGCCAAGGCGAAGGCAGCGGCGGAGGCAGAGAGAGACCAAGAAGCCTTGCACGCACCCAGCACACCGTCACAGAGTGTGGCTCAACCCACTCAGATCACGCCTGAAAGCTTGCTTTCCTCTATCTCTTCGCCCTGGACGACACAGCAAAGGCTGTCCGCAAGTGATGCAGCTTTGCAAAGTTCCCCGAGCCCAAGAGTTGGAGGGAAGCCGAGAGACGCAATCGAGGTGGAGGATATTGATGATTTCTTGGCCTACTTTGATATACCCACAGACAGTGAAGGCGACGCGCGAAAGACGGGCGGCTTCTCCTGATGCGAACCACAATGGATCAGTTTTCCGTAGACACAGGGTATGTAGATATTATCAATGAATATTGGTTCTTATATGTCCCAAGCCAAGGTGGACTTCGATTAGGCAAGTACAACTGACATGCCGCCGTGCTTCGTGAATCCACACATGGACTAACCATCAACAGATTGCAATAGCTGTGCTGAGCGTACCACTGGTGGCCGATACTCTTTCGCTGCTCTGGTCAATCTGGATATGTGTTGCGATATCTGCCGCGTGGTTCCGGCGAGGAACTGAGATCCAAGGTTGTGGCGACAACGGTGACTCCCTCGTCCATGTCGTAGCCTCGCCTCGCGCCTCGATCGACCTATCCACCCATCGCCGCAATAGGTTTATCAATCTCCGGCACCTTCCTCGTCAACTAGCTCGTCATCCACACGGCAGTGAGGCCTTCGGGCAAGCATCTTTGGTACCTTTAAGCTATCACGTGCGAGGTCATCCTATCCAGGGGTTCGATCCGCTGGTTCTGTTGTTTCCTTCACCTGTCCTCAAAAGCTAAATTTCCTCGGCTGGGCTTATAGGCGAAATGATTTCCATTCTCTTTCCTTCTTCACGTTCCAGTCATTCGGTCTACTACATACAATTCTGCATTCTCGAAGAACTTCTTCCACAACTATACCAACACACATCCTCTTCACTAAATCAAATACTCCACGGCCTTTGAGATGTCTCCTTCAACCAAGCCTTGCGGAGATGGCGTTGATGGGAAGGGAAGGAAATGGGATGGCTTGGTCAGAGATCCGAAGACTGGCAAACCGCTGTACTGGGCGATGAACGGGCCGGAGTCTGACAACAAGGCTCCTCCAGTCGACGACGATGACGATGATGATGATAAGAATGGCAAGGAGAAAAAGCATTATCGTGGCGCCGTGAAGATAGATCCCGCTCTCAAGAAGAACAAGCAAAAGCGAAAGAGAGCGACATCTTCCTCGAGGGACCAAGCCTCCGAGCAATCCCGCAAGTTGCAGCGGGCGAAGTCTGACGGATCGCAGAGGGCGAAATCGGACGGGATACAGCGGGTGAAGTCTGACGGTAGTCTAGACGGGAAGACTGTGGGGGCTGCCGCGAACGAGTTGAGGGTCGCACAGGGAATGAAGCCGAGAGGACGCCCCAAGAAATCCAAGTCTGAGCTTGAGATGGAGGTCACGATCTCGCCCGATCCCGACGCTGCCATGGAGGACTCAGGCAACCAGGAGGTTGCTGGAGAGATGGGAAGCGCGGATCAACCGGAGGGACCATCTTACTTTGATGGTCCGCGGTCGGCGCTTCCCCTTGCGGATAACTTTGGCGAGGAATCTTCGCAGCCTTCTCACGCAAGTCAGGCTCCGCTTTCCTGGGCGGACACCATAGTTGTCCGCCCTTCGCAGCCTTCTCGCATAGGGTGGGCTCCGCTTGCCTCGGCCGGCAACTATGGCGAGGGCCCGTCGCAGCCTCCTCGCGCAAGGCAGAAGGGCGAACCGACGGTCGGCGGCCAAAGGAATTTGGAGAGGGAACAGAAGGGCAAGCCGAAAAGAGGGCGTCCGCTCGGCGTGAAGAACAAGCCGAGAATGCCCAAACCGCCTCCCGACGGTGGGAAGGACGACCCTGGCAATGGGGAGGGTGCTGGAGGGATAACGTAAATTGGGCATACGGAGAGTGGTCATTTTTCACAATTTGCGCTTGGTAGCGTAAGGGAGTTATTGATATTGATAGCATCAAAATTCATTTCGATAATAATTTCACCATCACACCCGCTTCAATTTCTCCAACAACTCCCCCATAGAATCCGCATAAACATCAAACTCCCCAAAAACCTCTCGGACACTATCATGTTCCTCAAAACTCAAATAAGCAGTTTTAAACCCAGCCTTCCTCGCAGCGATCAAATCCCACGCATGCGCAGCAACAAACCATCTCTCCCCATCCCCTTCCACCCCAACCCCTCTCGTCGTCAAATGTCTATGCGTATTCTCATAAACCCTCTTATCAGGTTTCGCGACTTGTAAATCATCACAACTTAACAAATGCTCCCCATCAATTTCCACATCCGCCAATTCATAATACTTCAAACTCGCTACTTTCCCTCCATTCGTCACAGCATACACATCCCATCCATCCCCTCTCAACCCCTCAAAACATTCCTTCAATCCCTCTCGTGGCTCCAGACGCTTCACAGCATTCATAATAGCTTCTACATCCTCATTGCTCACGGCAGAGATTGGGAGATCCGAAACCGCGCATGCTCGACGAAAGGTATGTTTGAGAATGCTGGCGATGGGCGTATATGATCCTACCATGGAAGTGTAGGTGAAATCTCTCTGCGCGGCGAAAAACCAACTGAAACAGAGAGTTTTGGGATCGATGCCGTGTTTGGAGAGAGCGGGACCGAGACGCGTGGAAATTACGCGGATGRCTCCGGAGAAGGTGAAGCAGGTTCCTAGGACGTCGAAGGAGGCGGATTTGGGCATTTTGGTGGGGATTATGGTTGATGGGAGTGGTTTTCTGGGATGAATTTATAAAAGATGGTCTGGGAGGTGAGGTGGTTGATGACGGGACGTTTTGGATGCAATTCTGACCAATCGATGTGGCTTATCTTTCTGGTTGGGTTGTTGACAAGGAGGTGAGGTTGTGCCGTCGCCGCGGCCGCTATTCATCTCATGGCCGCCGGCCTTGTGACGTAGTTGGAGCCGAGACCAGAGTCCCAGCCAGGTCGCAGATAATTGTTCGACCTCACTTCTCCAACCTCTCTAGCTGGCAGCATACGAACCTGCGGTCCAGCTGAAGCATGATCATAAGTGGTGTTGATTTGCAGCTGCGGACTTTGTCCTTCCAATCACAATGTCATGATGCTATGCGGTCTATATTTACAATCAAGGAATTATGCTGCTAATTCGCAACCATCTTGCACCAAATCTGTCAGTGCCTCGTGCGTTTCGTGTGTATGATACCCCATGTCTCCGAAGACTGCCCCGTGTACCAGACCAGATGCGATTCCATGCCGAACATATGTCGACACTATAATATTAATTCACCCCTCGAGACGCCTTGTTCATTGACCAGCAAATGGACTCTGCGACTCTGCGGTGATTGAGGACCCGAAGATGAAGTACCCGAGAACAAGGACCAAGAARATGGCACCACCAATCAGCGCATTAGCACGGGTGGGGTTTTCTTGACGCATGTTGCCGAATGTAACCTGGGCATCTCGCAGTCCGTTCTTTACGCCGTCCGCTCCAAGCTTGTACCATACCAGTCCGCCGAGAGCAATGGAGTAGCCGAAGAACTGCAGAGGGGATACGGGATCCAGGAAGATGACCATGGAAGCCACAACGAGCAGAATGTCCTTTAGCACTCCGGAAAGTGTGAGGACGACAGCAGAAGTCTTGCCAATCTAGGTGATTATTAGCGAAATGTTCAAGAATCAAAGGTGATGATCCATACCAGGAAGACCACGGAAACGTTCAGCATGAAAGCAACAGCTGCGTTTGCGATCAAGACAAAGACACCGACGCGGTAGATGTCATCCATGCCCATCTTTGGGAGCTCGATGAAAAGGGTGAAGAAACCGTTAATGGCAGCGCAGGCTGGTGCATAGTAGTAGAGTGAAACCAGAGGGTCCATCTTGAACTCTGGCGAGCTCAGAATACGCTGGACCATGACAAGTCGGACAGCCTCGAAGAAGATTCCAGCCAGCTGGATGAGGAAACCGAACATGACAAATTTGATCTCTCCGAAAGAGGCGATGATCACACCGACGACGATTGCGGAGACGTTGGCCAGTTTCCTCATATCGGGCGGGCTGATGGCAAAGGCCCAGGTTGCGAGGAGGGTGACGACTGCGTTCAGAGCCTGGAAATGTTAGATTTCGCAGCGTATCGGAGTTCGAACATCACCCACCTTGAGCATCTGAATGAAGGACACGCTCAAGTACAAATACGCCACATTGCCACAGATCAAACTGAAGCTGAAGAACAGGCCGATTGGGACAATTGCACGCATGTACAGCTGTGGGGTCATTGGGACTTTATGTCTGCCATCAAGGACCGTGGTGAATTTGGCCAGACCTTGAGTCATGACGGTTGCGAAGACCATGTGCCATGTTGTCAAGAAAAGAGGGAATTCTACACGGTTGGTAAGTCCACGTTGACTGCACTTCCAGGTCGATGAAACGCACTGAACTCGGCGCTGTGGAGCACCCATTTGTTGAAGATGATGACAGAAGAAGAAAGTCCGATCCAAAGTCTATGCAGACGTTTAGCAGGATTCCCTGGCAATATCAGGAGTGTATTGATTAGACGCACGCAATGTAAAAGGCCGGATGCAGCTCCTTGGTCGCTGCCTTGGCGACGGGTGGAGCCTCGCCGCCCTCGAGCGTACGCTCTTGCTCCGCCGACGGGCGCGTGTTCTCCTTGGAATCCATTTGGGAAGGGTGAATTCAGGAAGAGGCGATGAGAAAATGACAAGAAATGAGAAGGGAGTGGATGAAGAAGGGCAAGGTGGATGGACTCCCAGCGAGCGGCGTTGGAAAGGAGCAGAGATAAAAGTTGCTGAACGCGTGTGGCGTAGATCTTCGGGCTAAAGCCGGAGGGAAGCGATTCGTTGAGATTGAATCCCACGTCTTCTTCCACAACGCGACGCGCACCTCTCACGTCGGCTTCTGTCCGCTCGACCCTGGAAATCTTTCAGGAGCCAAGGTGAAACACACCTTTAACGTCATGCTTAATCTCCAGGCGGAGCCCGTCGATCTGGTTTCATACTGCAATGCATATTTTATCTATGTAAGTAATATCCGCCTCTTCCTCCTCCTCTCATCCTGCATACACATCCAAGTGCCAACGGCAGGAACATGTCATCTTCTGCATCCGATGCGAGGTAGGTGCGTGCGGAAGACCCATCTGCCATGTACAACGCCAAGAGGCAGAAAATGACACAATGATCCATGTCCGATCTACAACACCTTGGAATTGCAATCTCAGCCGTCCAAACCTACGACATGTCCCACTGTCCCACTGTCCACCACGCAACTAAACATACTCCGCGCAAACAGTCGGCCCGTGAAGATCCATGACTTCGGCAATGGTGACATTCGGCATAATCCCACAGACCCACAAAACATGTCCCAGCGTCGTCCAAGGCCCATTATCGCCCGAGTACTGTGTGAACTCCGGACCGGGAGGCGTCCAGCCATTTCCTCGATTGAATGCCTCGGACGGCGTATTCGCACCACTGACATCTTGAAGACGGGTTGCGTTGCGTTGCTGCCATGCCCAGAATAGTCGGTCCAGGTTGGTATCTGGACACCAGCATTAGCATCCATCTCCCTCACACCCAACTAACTTTTCAGGTGATGGTCGCGACTTACGATGGAGGAAAAAGATGGGATCTCCCGGAGCTGTCAAAGCATTCGCCATCTACTATCCAGTCAGTATTCCACTTCTTCATCTCTTGGTAAACTGTTCTTTCCAACCTACAACACCKCCCGTCCCATCATGTGCCGAAGCATGCACAAACCCCTCATAACACACATGCGCCTCTGCAAAAGTCGGACTCGCAACACACTCATCCACAAACCTCTGCGCCGAACCTCGAAAAGTCTCGGCATTGATCGATCTCGTCAAACAATATGGTGGTCCAACATTCCCATCTTGAGTAAAATGCAGCGTAAGGTTTCGAAAAGGTCCATCTTGAATGCAGCCATTCCCACCCGCTCCATTCCCTCCCACTCCAAGGTTCGCGTCCCAGACGGGTGATGAGAGGATACTATCCGCATCGACGGATATCTGCCAGTATCTAGAACAGAGTGAAACACACGTCAGCACCGCAACCCCACCAAAGAAAGACAGACAAATTGCATCGACAACTTACGGTACTCCACCCTGCCAATCACAGTGCCGATTCATCAACCTCTCATACGTCGTAACATAATACCTATGCCAAAATAAAAATTGACTCTGCAAGACAACAACCAAAAGTTTCTCAGCATGCATTCATCCCCCATCTAACCAACCAAAAATTTCATCAGACTTACAACGCCATGTATCCAATTCATATTCCTAATATGAGCATACTGTAATTCCTCCCAAATACTCTTCGCTCCAGGAATGCCATATTGCGGAGGAGTATTCATCAAGCATTGATCGGCTCTGATATATTTCGCCTTGTCTTCGGGACTCAACGATGTCCTACCGCAAAACCACCAATATTAGCTAGCAATTCAGAATCCGAAAAGAATAGTAATCCTCATATCGATGAACCCACCACGATCGTCTCTGCATTCTAGTATAGCAGCCCTGTTGTCCAACCACAGCTTGCATCGCCAGCGCAAAAGCGAGAATCAGAGATATGTTTGACATGGCGGGGAAGATGGACGTTGTCTCGAGAACTGTCTTGCTCGGAGAGATGGAACATGATTGCTGTGTGCACGTCTGTATGTATGTATTGTAGGTGGCAACAAGTGTATGTGTGCAAGTCAAGAAGATTCCGTCTGTAGATCTAGCGTTGAAGGGAGAGACGTCGGTGGGGGTTATGAAGCCATGGTTGATGGGTAGGGAATTTTTTGGTATTTGCGCTTATTATATAGATACATGGCCATTCTGCTTGGCTCAATTAGTTTCCCACACGCGGACAGGCCTGCGTGGGGGTTGTACCGGCTTTCTTATCAGCCAGATGGTGTGACACACCGATCAAAGGTATTTCTGCCCAAGTATTATTACAGATCTTCGCAGCATACGTATAGGAGATTCTAAGGACTGTCTGTGGTCTCCTGTGGACTGCTGAGGTCTATTCTGACAGGCGGTCGACGCTCGAGGAACATCGCATGATCTCTGTGTTGAGGTCAACGAGGTGAATGTTCTTGCGAACCGCGTGAGGTGGATTTGGTGGTGGCAAGGCATCGACGATATCGGCGTTGCCGTCGTCGGAATACGTAGGAACCGCTGTTCCCGAAAGGTCCAACTCGGTTGCGTTCGGGATGCCGTGGTGCTCCGGGACGCTAGATCGGATGGAGGTATTCCTGGAGGTCCCAAACAAGGGGCGAGGCATAAGCTAACGACATGCCCTCGCGCTTTTGCGGAGAGTAGCGTCAGGTGGCCTGTCCTGATCCATGCCATTGGGATACGCCACCGTAATGAGTCAAGAGCTCGTTGCGTATTGCTGACCTATGCACGATAGTGTCGGCAATCGTCATCTTCTTCGTCACTTGACGTGCGCAAATGATCTCATATGCCAAGACGCCGCTTCGAATCAAGACCTAGGAAACCAATTGTCTGGGTGGAAGATGATCGTCGAGAGCTGAGAGGCGAACCGGGTGTAAGATTATTATCGTCAGTCTGCGTTCCAGCCGTCAGGTTCAACGAAGGCATAGATGCTAGCCCAACGAAGGAAGCCTCGGATTGAGCAGAAATGGGAGATGCCAGCGGTGACGCGAGCGACAAAGGTGACGCAAATGGCAAGTCCAGATCAAGTGTCTGGGTCGAAGTGTGCTGAGACAAACTCGGGGGAGATGGGAACTTGACCACATTCTTGCCAGATGGCAAGCGATCGGGTATCAACTTCGGTGTTAAGAGCAATGCATCTGCCTCGTCAATCTGCGTTGTGGCTGTACGGAAGTCTCGTGGCGGCGGCGCAGGACTTCCTACTTGGGTCTCCATGGAGACTGCTCCTGGCGACGCCATAGGCGGTGGAGACACAGGCTCGGAGTCCTGAGTATTCGCGGACCCGGTTCGAGAAAGTACGGCTGGTGGTGTCAACAAGCCGTTCACTGCCGGGGAACTAGTCCGTGAGGCCAGGGATGTGGAACTCTGTTCGTCGGTCTGCGTGGACATGGAACGCGAGCTCGGCGGCGGCCGAATAGACCCTCCATCACGTCCTCCCGATGACAAGCTGGCATCAGATCGTATCGGAGACAGAGCATGTGGCTCAAAGAGGTCCGTCTGCGAAGAGGCGGACACCATTTGGGGACGAGGGGCCTCTGTGACCGCATCATCATCCAGTTTGGATCCTGGAGTAGCCGGCGAATACAATGGAGAATAGATGGGAGAGGCAAACTCTCCCGAAACGTACTTTGAGGTACGAGACTCTACTTCGGTGATCGCCCGAAGGACAGTAGGTCTCACGCCATGGCCGCTGTGAAAAGGTCCGGTTTGGGGTTGGGGTATATCTGTGACAGTGACTTCGTGTAGGATGTTGTCCTCGTCGCGATATGTCAATCTCGCCTCCGCAGGCTCAGAGGGTGGGTCGTGAGATATTTCAACTTTCTTTGGAAACCCGCTTACTTTCGATCGGTACAACAGCGCTGCCATGTCGGTCGCCTGATTTTTCAACTGATGATGTCTCGGGCGCCCGATGTCTATTGTCGTCGGCGCATTATCCCCGGCTATGTCGTCGTCGATCCTCGTCTCATCAATCCCTGCTTCATCAAGTCGTGGATCACCATGGTCATCGTTGCCGAGGAGGTTTTCCATGAATCGAGATTGGTTCCCAGTGGGCACAACATCCATGCCCTGGAAGTGGTCGATGGTATGTGATTTCTCGAGATCGAAGATCTCATCGGATATTTCTGCAACAGCGCCGTCTGCGGAGGCGCGGTCGACGGTGTAGAAGTTGTTGCCTCTCCGTAAAAGTCTTTTCTGTGTGGTTGAACCGCTGTTCGCTATTAAGTCGTCCGAGGAACCGTTGGAATCAGCGCCTGCACATCGCTGCACGATGCCAGTCACGGATGGCATGCAGGCACAAATAAGAGAAGTGCTGGCCTCAATGACACTCCACATGTAGACATTTTGAAAGTCCCATGTCACGTTCTGAATAAGCGTCAGCACATAGAACATCTCAGTCCACTGGGTCCACTTACACCATCTTTGAGCCGGACGAGGTACTGCAAGCGCACTACAGAAGTGACAGTGACCACGACACCCATGACGAACACTGACCACACGCCCGCCTTTTTCTGCCAAGGAATATCGAGTTTGCGAAGGCTGTGAATCTGTAGTTGGTCAATATCAGTAGCCGCGCTAGAGAGGGTGATGCTCAGGTCTGCTTACTGGCAAGAAGAAGACCACAAAGTTGAAAAAGATGTTGAGGCCGGCAAATGTGTACAGTAGCGGTTGGAGCTCAACGCAAGAAGATGGTCCGCCGGTGAAGATATTCCACACGGAGGCTATTGGCCAGCATTGAAAAATCAACGCGAGGTCGAAAGCAAGTACGGTTGCTGCCAAAAAGGCGACCACTATCCAGCATTGGATGCGCAGCGCTTTCTTCATCGAATCTATCGTCCATATCCGCAGGTACAGCAGGACGACTGCAATCTTGGAGAGTATGACGACTGACTGGAATAGTATACCACCGATGTAGGACCACTAGTAGAAAGAGTCAGCTTGAATCTCGCCCGGACCGTTCGCTATGGCACACCTTCAAGACCTCAGATATACGGCTGGTGGTAAGTAGATAAGTGTCTTGCCCCAGACCATTCTTGGTCGCGAATTCCAGACCGACGTGCAGAGCAATCGTAACAGCGAAGGATAAGGCCACTACGAAGTCGTCCGAGCGGAAGCCACTACCATTCAGCAGTCGGGTCCGTGATACCACTCGTAGTCCAACAAAGATAGTACCTATTGCGAGGAAAGCCCAATTGACGCCGCGGGAGATGTTTGCTCTGCTCCGGATTGGCAATCCGCAGGTCTGGTTCTGGTGGTCAGCTCGTTTCTGCCTTGCTTATCGGGAGCATTACCTCTGCTTGAAACCTGGTAGCAACTGCGAGAAATCAGCCAATGTCGGTTTCTGTGAATTCAGATCCTGCGTACCTAGCCAGTCTTCGGGTCTRCAACCATCTTCGATACACGAAGCAAAACCTGTCGTGATGCTGCTGCTCTCGCAAAAGCAAGAGGAGTCCACTTGACAGCTTGCCGGAAGAAGTACATTGTCGATACAGACGGTCTGGGTGCACGTTCAGCCGACAACTCTCCCAACAGGTAGTGGAAAGGACATACCGCGCAGGCTGGCAGCTCCTGCAATGCCGTTGTATTCAAAGTACGAGATCGAAAACCTTCGGATATCAAGTTGGCGCTTGCGCACGGCGTGAGAAGCGCCGCGGTGAGGAAGTACCTCATGTTTGACAAACAAGTGATCACATACGCTGCAGATTCACAACTCCGCGCGAAGAGCGAAGCAGTCCCTATTATTTGACGATGCAGGTCCACATCTTGTGGCGTATTGTCACCGACTCATGCCATCGAAAAGTATAGCACTCTCCGAGTTAAGCGACTAGTGAACGTGTCGCTCGGGGCCCAAGGGCCAAGAGCAAGGGCCGTCCGCATCGTGCACGCAGTATCAAGCAAAGCGGAGCTCGCATCCCGGACCATAGCGCTGTTAAGTCATGAGAAGAAGTCAACGTCTGGTTGGTTTCTGGTTGATCGTGCGGATGTGGTCGTTCCTGACTCGTGGCTGATATGCGAACTGCATCATCGTGCAGCATGGCAGCTAAGGTTCCGGTGCTGGCGAGTCAGCATTTACTATCGGTATATGTGAGCTCGGACTTTGATACTGCGAGTTGGCCAGCCAGCCTCTCAATGTCAGCCTCTTGCCATGGTTATCGCGAACCGTTCGTGCGAAGAGACGTTGTGCTGTATGTAAATCGAGTCTCCAACCTCGCCTTCATGACTCGTATATCAGCGATTGATCTGCAACCGAGAGCGTTGCACTCGCGTGTCGCGGATAGTGTGCACGCAACGCAGGTGGAAATCAGACGCCAAAATTCTCCAGCAATTCATATTTCTTACCAGAACGATGGACATCTGTCTTCGAGCTTTCGGAATGTTCACCACGACCRTCCCAATGCGAAACAGCAGCAGAGTAGCGACACTCAATATGCCAGCTCCATGACACAGCAGCTGCGGAAGGGACCTGACGGTGCTAGCAAGCATAAATACCCATTGGGGTACACGGCACATCATTAACAAAATCGAGTCTCATCGGATATGGCGAGGCTCCGCAGTCCGTACGGCGGGGAAAGCAAGCGGTCGCCATCGTATAGTTTTTAATACTTCCGTCCGGCTTCGGCTTGGGAAATTACTGCAGGAGAAAAGGGTCGTGGCATTCGCCCTGGTAGGGCGATGGTATCCGTAAGCACATGGCCGCTCGTGATGGGCGCCAGTGGCAATAGAGTAGCCTTCGCGATCTCGGTTGCGTGGTGGGAGGCGCACACATCGGACGCCCGTCACAGGTCATTCATTTTCATTCGGGCGTGCCAAAGCATGAATTGGCAGATTTCCCCAGAGCCGTGACGATGGAGGCGTCTTGCAGACATCGCGGAGGGAAAGAGACCTGTTGACGGCATGTGGGAAGGAAGACGCGTGACGCGTGAGAAAGTGCCAAGAAACTTAGGCGCAATCTGCAGTCGCTGTTCCAAACTGTGAAACGACCTCTCCTCCTTCTGCTTCCCCTCACAACTTGATTTCATCGAATGTAATCATTCCACACTCATACATACAGGCCATGGCGGAACTGATTCGGGCTTTCCACGGGAATGACCTTGACACTGTCGGAGCCACCTCCTCAGGCTTGTTACAGCATTATCCGAAGCATTAGCCGCTTTGGTACGTCGTGAGGGGAAGGTCTCATCATCAAGGAGGGAGGCACTTTCCAAGGTTCCAAGAGTCAGCCATGCCGCCAGGGTATGCTCGTAAAGAATTGCTAAGCTACGACTATAATGTAAGGGCTGTTCACTCTCAACTCTTCTCTCGAGTCAAGCCTGTTGGCGCGGGGAGAATCCCCCAAAGCTGACCAACTAAGGTACTTTTGCAACAGCCTCCATCAATTGAGGCGTAGGCTGCAGAACAACTGTGTTCACTTTGGCATCTCGGCCTTTTGACTGCCCGGAGCCCATCAGGTGGTGCAGGTGGCCAAGACATCTCATGCGAGTCCGTCCAATCGACGGTAGAGGCCAAGGTGGATCATGCATTTGTCCGGCGGATGGAACCCTAGACGAGCTGCGGATGACCCTTTTCGAGCAGAACCGCAGTTCGAAGCGCAAAGGGACTGTTGAAACAGACGTTGAGCGGAATTTCCCCGTGGGGACCCCGTTCTGCCAATGCTCGGCCAAGCCAGTTCAAAGGTCTTGTGAACCGCCGGCTTCACGCTATGTGAGGAAGAAACGCAGCCAAGATGCTTGATCTCTTAACGCAACCCACTTGTCGAGCACGACCCCGACTATGGCGCAGACAGCGCAGCACAATGCTGCGCGAAATGATATGGCTGATTGATCTGCCGCAGCGTTGTTGCGCCGCTCACCATCAAAGCTCGGGTATCTTTCTGCGAGAACCAGTCGTGTGTCGAGCCCACCGTACTACTACAATTGGAGAAGCTGCGGCATGAATGCACCAGGATCTTGGTATTGCGGAGAAGTGTAGAACCGCCAAACGTATAAGTTGTAGAGTGTTTTTCCCTTGCAAAAAGTCGCCGCTTTTGTTACTCCCATCAGCTCTCCCTCAGCTCTCCTCCGCATTCCCAGCATGGCGCACAGTCCCCATCGTAGCGATGCTGACAGCCTCAGCACGAATGAGAAGAATGGCGGAGTGATCCATCACGTCGAGGAAGCCGCAGCACGCATGAACAAGGGAGTCACGGACGAGGAACGAGCATGGCTTGCCAATATCGACCCCAAAGAACAAGACCGCATCTATCACAAAGTCGATCGCCGTGTCGTCCCGATGTTGGCTTTGCTATACTTGATTGCCCATCTCGATAGAGCGAATATCGGTAATGCGAAGATTGAGTAGGTTTCCAACCAACCGCACCATTTCGGATGCTGGGAACGAAGTCTGATGTTGAGTAGGGGCCTTGAGGCGAGTTTGAACATGACTGGTAACGACTACAACATTGCTCTTGTGGTGTTCTTCATCCCATACGTGAGTCTGAGTAACTTCAAACAAACGATTCTCTCTGACTGAGATATACCAGATCCTGTGTGAAGTTCCATCCAGTATGCAACATACAACGCTTCCTGTGGATGGCTTCATCACTAACCATGTGAACTGGCAGACATGCTTCTATCCAAGTTCACGCGCCCTAGCTACTACATTGGAATCCTCGTGACCTGCTGGTAAGGCCGCATAGAAGCTCTCTCGCAAACAAAGTCCAGTGCATGCTAACGGATCGATCATTACAGGGGAATCGTCATGACACTATCAGGAATCACACATTCTTTCGCAGGTCTATGCGTAACGAGATTCCTCATCGGGTATGAAAAGCCAAACGCAACCTGAGAAGAACCACTGACTGATGATTGCAGTTTCTTCGAATCTGGGTTCTTCCCAGGCGCAATGTGGCTCGTCTCACAATGGTACCCTCCACAGAAAACCCAGACTCGCATGGCCTGCTTTTACCTCTCCAGTGCCCTTTCCGGAGCCTTCTCCGGAATGCTCGCGGCAGGAATAGCACAGCTCGACGGCGTCGCAGGTCTTCGAGGATGGCGTTGTAAGTGTGAAGAACTTCGTACGACTACCCAATACTGACTCGACTACCAAAAAACAGGGATCTTCCTCCTGGAAGGAATACTCTCCGTAGCAATCGGCGCCTCATGCTTCTTCCTCATGGCAGACTCCCCATCAAAAGCCTCATGGCTCACCCCCGAAGAAGCCAAATTCCTCAACCTCTCCCACCTAGCCTACCGCGGCGTGCGAACAAACACCAAGACCACCGAGAAGAAACCTCGAATAAACTGGGCAATCCTCAAACAAGTCACCAGCGACTGGCAACTCTACCTCCAAGCCATAGTATTCTGGTCCAACTGTGTCCCCAACTACGGCCTAAAATTCACCATGCCAACAATCATCAAATCCATGGGCTTCACATCCACAACCGCACAACTCCTAACCGCTCCACCTTATGTCTGCGGCGCAATTTCCGCAGTCGTCTCCGCCCTCTTCGCAGACCGCCTCTCCTGGCGCATGCCATTCATCGTCGGCCCACAAATCCTCCTCGTCATCTCTTTCTCCACTCTCTTCTCTTTCGCCGCGGAAATCAAAAATAATATCGCCCTCTGCTATGTCATGGTCTGTGTCGCTTGCGTAGGTCTCTATCCCATAATTCCAGGAAATAATTCCTGGACGATTAATAATCTCGCCGGAGCGGAGAAGAGGGCTACGGGGATTGCTTTTATGATTATGATTGGGAATAGCGGTGGGATTGCTGGTTCGTTTATTTTCTTGCAGAGTGAAGCTCCGAGATATCCGACTGGTTTTGGAAGTTCGCTGGGTTTTGCTTGTGCGGGTCTTTGTGCTGCGTTTTTGTTGGAGTTTCTTTATTGGGCGCATAATAGGAGGAATGAGCATTTGACGGAAGAGGCTGCTATTGCGCAGTATGGGGAGGAGGAATTGGAGAGGTTGGGGGATAAGTCGCCGCTCTTCAAATATGCTTTGTAGGGGTGAGGGACGCAGTAGTTCATCTACATGAAAGTGTGGTTGGGATCTGGTGAGAAAGAAGAGGTTGGAGAAATTATCAAAATGCATAATTCTCGGGGCTTCCCACCTGGGCCAGTAGAGGTACCTACCGAGTAGACAATCACGAGGGAAGCAAATATATTTATGGAACAGACCTGTGCATCAGTCGCTCCGGATTGCCAGTAGAAAGGCAAGCACAACATATGAATATCCTAGGTCCTACAATTCAACTGCACTTCAATCACCCAGCTCAGGGCTTGAGGAGCAGTCGCCATTCGTGGTGGACAGCATTCATGGTGGACATATTTCTCAAGCTGTGTCCTTCATTCAGCCTCATGGCCAGCCCGCTCCCCCGCTCTTTCCGGAGGCGGCAAGCGAAGGACGCTACGCACAAAGTGCTCTGAACGACTAAGCTTTGCAGCAATATGGCAGGGTTCAAGACCTTGTGCCTGGTGTGAGCGGATTGTCTCTTGCTCCTCCTTGCTCCACGGCCTTCTATTGCATCCAAGTCGGGACATTTTGGTGACGACGGAGCGGTAGGCGCGATTGAGGAATCGGGCAATGTATCGATTTGAAGCTCCCATTTCAACAAGATGCTGGAGCGATTCGACCTCTGCTGGGGTGAATCGACGGAGGGTGCGTGGTTGGGATGCCTTTGATTTGAGTTCTTCCAGCACTTTGAGCAAGCGTTGAGACCAGTCTTGGACACTTTGCCCTGGTCGCATCGCTACGTCGAGTCCGAAGAGGACGCGATGAACGTTGTGTGCTGCCCTACCTAGCCGCCGAGCTATGGCTGCGGACCCGACTCCCTGCTGGTACAGCTCGAGAAGGTGGATACGCTCCGAGGGAGTGAGTCGAACCCAACGTGAGCCGGCAGAGGCATCCGCTGGTGCTTCATGTTCCTTGGATGCCTTGCCGTCTGTTTGCCCGCTGAGCTTGTAGTACCATTGCAGTTTTATACTGAGAATTGAGCGGTGGGGCGGCGGCATGCGGCGAGCGATTTCCGGCCACGTGAAGCCCGCGGCTCTCAACTCCTTCAGTCGTTCGATTTCCTCGTTCGTCCAGAATCYCCCTGCTGCTGCTGCTGATGATGTTGTTGTTGTGGGTGGCGAGGGTGGGCTCTGCACCGGCGCAGGGCTGCTCGCTCGAGAATTGTGCCAGCAGTTCCACACCATCTCCTTCGTCACATTGAACTTTCTGGCAACGCGATCTTGATTCACGCCCGCGTCGACGAGACGCAGCACCTCTGCCTTTTCGGCCTCGGAGAACATCTTTGGTGCATTTTGGGGTGGATGGCGCTGCCGTACTTGGCGTGCCTCGATGGCAATCTGTTCTCCCCCATAACCCTGATTCAGCCTCTGCATGCGTTTCATTGCGCAGACCGCATTACGATCCCCGATTTGGATCTGCCTGTATTTCAACCCCGCCTTCCGACACTCGAGCAGCACGGCATCTTCCTCGACTGTCCATCTGCGGTGTTTCGCTCGGGGCGCGCGCGAGGCGGGGGTGGGAGTGGGAGTGGGAGAGAGGGTAGAGCTACGGCGGACCAGGCTTGTGGGAGAGAGRGGCGCTGGGCGGCGTGTCGGGGTCTGCGGGCGGCGTGTTGGTGTCGGCGGGAGGCATGTCGGGGTCGGCGAGAGGCATGCAGGTGTCCACCGTGGTTTGCTCCCGTACCCAACACCACTGCCACGAGCGGTGCCAATGCTCCGCGTGATGATGGCTCGCATTCCGGATGGCCCTCCCAGATCTCCCCACTTCCCTGACTTTCTCTACGCAAGCTGTAGCCTCATCTGCGTCATTGCTCTGACTCCCAACATACTTTAATTCATGTTGTTGGTGATGTTTGGATGGTTGGATGTTTGGACGGACTCATCTCCGACAAATCCCACGCGTTAGGTTTCCTTCGAATGACGCGTCATACCCAGGGACTTGCTCAACATCCCTGCGATAGGTAATCCCCAAACATTCCATGATCTCTCTCAACATGGCGGCCAACATCATGGACCTGCTCCCCATTCCTGRTGCCGTCGTAGATCCCATGGCAAATCCCGACCAGCAGCAGCAAGTTTCCCGCACTCTGACCGACGAACCCACTGCAAGTCACGCTCTCGCCATGTCGCAACCCGAAATCCAAGGCGCCGCTCAATTGCCTCACGATGGCGAAGTCAAGGACCTGGGCTGGCAAGATCACGTCAAGGACATTCCCGTCCCTCTGGTGGGCAAGCTCCCCAACGAGGAATTGTGGATCTTGCTTCGCCGCTTCAACAAGGTAGGACAACACGATGTAACAAAGACGATCGACACCACCAAGCTAACACACGCCAGCAAATGTATCATGTCAAGGACTTTCCCTACCCCGTTCCCGGAAACCTCGACCTGAACATTGCCGATGAGGAGGAGTTCTCACCCGACAAGCTGCGTGCCAACATTGAGCGTCTGTACATGACCGTTCTCATTGGCTTGATGGGAGCGGGCAAACACCTCATGCGACTTCGATCCTGGCGTGAGACCCGGAGAACCTCTGCTTTTTGTGCTGCATATACCATAGCCTGGGTATGCGATCTGATTGCTCCGCTCATCCTGCTCACCGTCATCGCCTTGATCACCTACCCACCGAGTCGTGAGCTGTTGTTCCCTCCTGCTCCGCTTGCTCTCGTCTCCCTCACTGGTGGCGTTCAAAAACCCAAAGCAGGCGTCCTGGGCTCGACAGATTCTGCCACGGGCGCTCCCGAGAACCACAAAGGAGAGGCGGTGGAAGCCGAAGCCAATGCTCTCGTCAACAGTCTTGCCAACGTGGCACTGTCGAGCGTGGCGGGAAAGCATCCGCAAGGAGATTCCCCAGAAGGTGAGAGCGCAGAAGGCGGTCCTAATGATGGTGTTCCAGACCCGACCGCCGTGGCGACCGCGGCCAGCGACGCCAGAACTACTGCCAAGGAGGGCAAGAAGCACCACAAAGCCAAGGTGCCGATGGAGAGCGCCATCTGGAACAAGATGCGACCGACCATGCACGCGCTTGCAGACATCTCAGATACATGGGAGCGGTTCGGCAACGCACTCTCACCTACTCCTCCCTTTCCGCACGACCTGTATCGGTTACGACTCGCTGGTGTCATCGTTCCCATGTTCGCTGCATCCTTCTTTATCTCCTCATACATGATCGTGAAAGGCACGGGATTTGGGGTCGGATTCGCATTCTTCGGTGACCCAGTCATCTCCAGAGGGCTCGTGTGGCTGAACTCCACCTTTCCTCGATGGCAAAAGATCCTTGAACTTCGCAACACTCTTCTCAAAGGCGTCCCGACCAACGCCCAACTCACCATTACTCTCCTCCGCATTGGCGAAGCGAACAAAGCACCCCTTCCCCCTCCACCACACTCTGGTGAGAAGCCGTCCGACGAACCCTTGGAGCTCACGGAATATCAGATGAAAGCCGCAGGCGCAGACTGGCCTCTCAACGCCACCGACGAGGAGATCAAAGCCGCCATGGCCTCCGACCCGGCTGTGCCTCACGAAACTGCAGGCGCGGATGTGGATGCCGGCAAAGCCAAAAGTCACGGCAAACTCGGTACCAAGGTCACGGGTCTCTTCAAAACTAGCGTCAAAGGTGGCGTCGATGCCGCCCTCGGAGCCGATCACGTCAAAGCCAAAGTGTCTGGTAATGAGCATGCCAAACAAAGGCTTGGCGTGGTTCTTCGATCGAAGGAATCTCGTTTGCTCAGCGGACCCGTCGACTTCAAGTGTCGCTATGATGGAAAGAAAGGACATGCTTACATTGCAACCAAAGCTACAATTCCTTGCGTGGGATTTAGTCTTGACAAGACCATCACCACCGATGACGGCGTTTTGATCGAGCAATTGCAACCTGTCTGGACAGTAGCTGTTGCTGACATCAAGGAGATGAAGAAACTAGGTGGATTGGGATGGAAGAGAAAGTTGGTGGTGGGGTGGGCTCTGGACAAAGAAGTCGCGGATGGGATGGAGATTATTGACAAACAGGGTCATTCGTACATCATCACGGCGATGATGATGAGGGATGAATTGTTCAATCGATTGTTGGCTATGGGAGGGCAAAAGTGGGAGGCCTGGTGAGCGAGAGATGAACCATATATCGGCAGAAATTTTTGAAAGGCATGAAACAGGCATGCGAGGGATTTGCGAATTCATGAGATACCCTGGAGCTCACTTTTGTGGGTGGTAATGGCGTTTGGGTGAGGAATAGGGAATTTTCTCGGGCGATGACAATCACTGAATGGAAGGTGGTACAACGAAGTACGTAGACGCACGAASCACAACGTTCTGCTCTTATATATACAATACGCACATGGGCATGGACTTCCACCGATCTCACACGGGCAAACCTTATCGCGGACTTTCCCAAAAGAGAGAATGCAAAAGTAGGAATCACCAGTCTCCGGGTCGTTGAGAACTCTATCATCGATTTGAAGTCTGCATTGCGGCCTCGTCAGTCGTCTCCCTGTCCTACTTCGATGCAAATGTCGCCCACTTGACACGTCTCGAAGTATCGAGCGCAAACATGGTCTCCTCCAAGCCATTCATCATCGAAGAACATCAATTCCAAGGACAACACATCAGAGAGTATCCCCAGACCTTAGCAATCTCACAGGAAGACGATGTTTGGCTCCATGCCAGAAGCTATACCCCACGAGATACATTGTCTTCAATGGATCCATCCAAGGAGATTTGACCATCATCGTCTTTCACGCCAATGGATTTCCCAAAGAAGTCTACGAACCTTTCTTCGAGGAACTACACCATTCCTTAAAGGAAACCCACAATTTAAGCGTAAGCAGCATTTGGATTGCAGATCAAGCCGCCCAAGGAACCAGCGCTCTCTTGAATGATGAGAAATTGGGAAGTGATCACAGCTGGTTCGATCATTCGCGAGATATCCTCGCCATGACGAATACATTCCGCAAGCGAATGCTCCGACCAATCTATGCTGTAGGACACAGCATGGGGCGGCGCACAAGCATTAGCAACAGCCCATCTCCATCCCAGATTATTCGAAGGAGTCGTAATGATTGATCCAGCCATCAATTTGACACCTGCTCCATCGTTGAAAGCGATGCTGAAATACACATTAAAAAAAACCAGAAACATATCCATCCCAAGCACAAGCCGAGGAAACCGTTCGCAAAACTCCATTTTTCAAAACCTGGGACCGGAGAGCTTTGCAAAGATATATAGAGACTGCCTTTCATTCTTCCCCAACAGTCGCCATTCCCAACAATACCATCAAACCCACCACAACAACACACGCAGAAACCACAACTCTCATACGACACAACCCAGACCCCATCCTCCCGCACAAGAACATCTCCGACGTCCAGCGAGCAATACACCCCAACATAGACCCCCAATCCCCCCCTCACAGCCCCAGTCTACAACCCTCACACCCGCATAGCATGGTCCCATCTCCCAACCCTCCGACCCTCGGCACTTTTCCTTCTAGGAAAAGGCTCCCAGATTTCCCACCCCAGCGAAATCACACAACGTACGAAAATCACCGGGACAGCTCCTGGAGGTAGCGGGGGAATTGCTGCTGGAAGAGTCAAAACCGAGACGATCCCGGGGGGTCATTTATTACCCATGACGAATATTGAGGGAACTGCTGGGGCGATTTCGAAGTGGATTGGAGGGGATCTGGGAAGAATTCGGAAGTTGGAGAGGGAGGTTGGGGAGATGATGGGGAGGGGGAGGGGGTTGGTTGAGATGCAGACGTTGGAAGCTGGGGTGGAGAGGATGTTGAGGGGTTGGGATGGGAAGGGCTGGGATAAGACTCCTGAGAAGAGTAGATTGTAGGTGACTTGCCTTTAAGAGTGATTTTCTGGTTGTAGTACCTTGTAGTCCCAAGACATTGAATAAATATCAACGAAAAGGAAATGTATTCATCAAAACAAGAAAATTGTAACCCGCAACTCTATAAAATCCCAAAACGCCAACAATACAACACGAATACGCCTCCTAAATACAAATGCATACACACCGCCACCGAAAGAAAAAACCCCTCCTATTTATTCCCTTGCACTAGCAAGCTCCTCCAACTCTTTCCTAAACTCAGCAATCAAAGCCTCCGATCGACCAAGATCGAAGAATTGCTCCAAGCAAAAGAACCCCAGACTTAATTTCTCTCCAAGCATGGAAAGTTCTACGTCCACAGCATGCTGCAAACACAAAGCGTTAGTAAATTGATCGCACGTAATAGTAATCTTGGTGTATACCACCGAACGAAGGATTCACTCACCTGATACGCCGCCCCCGCTTCAAACTTCTCCAAACCCTTAGGCATAACAAACCCGTCCGTAGTAGTATGCGACAAAACTTCACTCCTCGAATCTTTCCACTCATCACTCGTCTCCAAAATCCTCGCTTTCCCAACCCCACTCCGCACGTCTTCCACATCATCATCATCATCTCCCCCAGGTAATTTCAAAAAATTCACAAAAGAATCCACCTTCACGCCCGTCCACTCCAGAATCTCTTTCAGAGAAGCCCCAGAATTCTCCACGGAACCAATTCTGCGAAGATCCYGATCAATCTTTCTCGCTGAATCCAAGAGATTGGAGGTTTTGGGAGAGGAGATTCGTAGAGGGAGGAGATTGAGCGTTGGTGCTGAGAGGTGATTGAGGTCTGGGAGGTGGGAGCGGTTGGCGATGTAGATTCCTAGAATCACATCTCTGGAATCATCATCTTCGTTGTCGGCGGTTTGTGAGGCGGAGGCAGCGTAGATTTTTGCGTAAGTTGCGAAGAGGAGGGATTGGATTGTTACTTGGGCTGATTTCGCAAGGTTTTGGAGGGCGGTGCAGTTGGTGAAGAGTGTGGGGTTGAAGATTTGGATTTTTCGGGTGGGTTCTGTGGTGGATTGGGGGAGTTGCATTGGTTGGGCGTCTTGTAGGTATTGTTCCCAGAAGGCTTTTCGGGATTGCTGTGTTTTGGGCGGGAGAGCTAGTGCTAGGTAGTCTTCGAAGGTGAGGGCCGGAGTTGGAAGTTTCTCGTTGTTGATCGTGGACTGGAATTCGTTGATTAGGTGTGGAATTGATACGGCGTCGTAGAGCGCATGCTGGATTCGTAACTTGATGTCGTAGCCTCCGTTGGCTTTGCTGACTACCAGCTGCACCATAGGTTGGAAGGTGTCATCCAGATGAGGTGTATCTTCCTCGAAGAAACTCTCTGGCGCGGTCTTGAGAACGACTTGGAGGAGCGGATCCTCGGCTTGATGTGATGCGCAGAATATCGTCCTCAAGATCGAGTTCCGAGCCACTACTTCTTTCCACGCTGCGTGGATTTGATCCATCTTCACATCAGTCTCGATGTGATACTTGAAGGTCGGGTAGAAGAGTTCCCCGCCACTCTTCTGCCACATGGCAAGCATGTAGGTCTGCCCCGCTGCTGCAGGCAGTACACGATCCACATTATCTGGATCAATTCCAGCTGAAGCCAGGATCTGGGGCAGGTCGATGTGTTGGAGAGATTCGGAAATGATCTCCGATGCGGGCTTGCCATTCGTCTCGGATGCGCCTATGGTCGATCTCACAACCTCGGCCATGCGTCTGGAAGTCTGTGCCTTGAGAAGCTCACTGACGGAAATCTTGATGGACTGTTTGCGGAGCAGAGCTGTGACTTTGATGGCAGAGATCGAGTCAATTCCAAGACTTTCGATCGTAGCATTGGGCGAGATCTCATCCACCGGCATCCTCGCCACTTGGGCCATGGCTTGGCGAATGCTGTCAGTGAGTGGGCTATCGGTTTCTTCCCCACTGCTCTGCTGAACAGATTCCATCTGCGAAGACGCCGGTGCATCGGCCTTCACTCTGAAAGATGGTAGACCGCAGACTGAGACTTGGTCTTGCGAAAACTCTGCGGTGGGCTCCTCGGGCGAGCTAACAAGGCAGTCCAAAACGAAATCGAAGCGCTTAAGAAGTTCTTCCGTCCCTCGTGCGTCCAGTACATGACTCTTGCAAGCTGCGCGGATGATGAGTTGATCTCCAACAACCTCCACCTCTACAGCGACCGGATACTCCACATTTGAGCTGGCATCGACAGACTCATACATTGGGGCCTTGCTTGGAGTGTCGGGATTTCCAGTTTGCTGATAAATGAAGAGCGTGTCGAAGAAGGAGTTGTCGGAGCTGTTGCCTGAAGGCTGTACCACACTGGCACAAGCCGCCTGTACCGCGCGAAGAGGCGTGCTTTGGTATTGACGCATGTCGTTGATAGTGCTCTGGAGATATCGTAGCATCGACTCACCCGTGCCATGCAATGCAACTCTCACTGGAACCGTATTCATGGTCGGGAACATGACCTTTTCGGCATCCTCGCTGTATCGGCAAGCAAGAACCACGCCGAACATGACTTCAAGCTCCTGCACGTAATGTGAGAGTAGAATCGCCCACGAGGCCTGAGCAAGTGCCTGGGTGGAAACACCGAGCCTTTGGCAGAAAGAGCGCGCATTCGAAGCCGTGATTGAGGAGACACGCTCGCCACGATGTGTCGTAGAACTTGGAGTGCTTTGGCTGTTACCGAAACGGGAGATTTTGGCGCCAGTGAGATTACTTTTCCAGAATGTCAGGGCCTCGGAACTTGTTGCGTTCAAGGCAAGATCAATAGCGGCGTCGTACGTTGGTCGAGGCTCCAGTGCGTTCTCGTACGCTTTGGCGACATCTTGATGCAACAGGCCGAGACTGTGACCGTCGTACTGAGCATGTGATAGCGATAGGACCAGATAAGTCTCACTCGATACGGTAGCAATGGCAAGGCGAAGTGGAGGTTTCGTCATGAAAGAGGAGGAGACATCCCGGCGGACCTCCTCCAGGTACTCAGACAGACCGTCCACAGATTGCGCTGTGAGGTCGGCAAACTTGAGAGGCTCCGGTCGATGAACGACCTGTGCGAAGATTGCGTCAATCTCAGGATCCTCGACTTGAGCGAAGGACGTGCGCAGAATGGGCGTGGCATCTACAACAGCCTGCCAAGCGGCCTTGAGTTGGGCAAGGTCGATGTCTTTGCGTAGCTTGAGAATATCGGCGTTGTAGTAATCGTGGAAATCGGACCGAAGCATGTCCGCTATCAGAGCTTCTTGTCCAGGAGCGGCGGGTAGTATGCGCTCGACTGAGTCGCCGAAATTGCCTCGCATATATTGCAATTGATTCTCGAGAGCTGGCAGTCTGCTATGCTCGTTGACTGCTGCAACATCGGACTCTCGACTTCCGACATACTCCATCATCTTGGAAATCGTTTGTGCCTGGAGGATTTTGCTGACTGGGATTGGTACACCAGCCCGCTTTAATCGCGAAGAGAGCTTGACAGCATCGATACTGTCTATGCCAAGCGTGAAGATGGCCGAGTTTTCTGTGACTGTGGATGTATCGCAYCCAAGCACTTGCGCGATACTATCACGTATGACTGTCGATTCGGTAGACCATGTGAACTCTCCAGTTGTCTCGGGATGTTGTGTCGGCTCGTTCACCCCATTCATATGATCAACACCGTTTGTCAATCTTTCTTGGACCGTGAAATCCATAGAGATCCGGCGGTTTGCATCCTTGATAATGCACTTAATCGCCGCTTGGAAATTGTCACCGAGGGTCTGCAGGAATTTGGCGCTGGCAGCCCGTGGTTGAGATGCGATTGTGACGGAGATGCTGCCCGAAGGTGCGAGCTCGGCCTCAAACGCCAACGGATACTCGGCTGGTAGGTGTGTATCAACTGGCTTGAACAGTTCTTGCGATGTGTTGTCGTTGGCGGAAGATTCCGGCCGTTGAAATACGAACAAGACATCAAATAAGGGGTCTGATGGGGGCCGACTGCAGAATTTCCTGATGTCTCTGAGCGAAGTGTGTTGGAATGGCAAAACACTGGCATTCGACTGTTGGCAGCGCTTGAGATATTGCGACCAGGATTCCGATGCCTGAATGTCCACAAGACTTGGTACAGTGTTGAACATTGGTCCAATTACCGCATCCGCGTGGTCGAAGGATATAGCCCTGCCCGAAAGAACAACTCCGTAGCTTTGGGTGTCTGGAGCAGCTTGGTGCAACGCTACAGCGAAAGCAGCTTGCAAAAGAGCTTGATGAGATACGCCAAGTTGCCTCCGAACGTCTTCCTGTCCGTTAGAATTGCCCAGTTGGATGCGGATTTGTGGATTGGAATTAGCTGTCTGATCAGAGTCGACTTTGAGCGGATTGAAATGTGCGCTCCCGAGTCGATGTTGCCAGAAGGATTTGCTGTCGGGATGCCGACACAGAGGACCATACGGCAGAACATCGATGAATCTAGGGCCGGTTTGAATATCTCCTCCAGATTGATAGAGTTTCTGCAGCTTCTCCATGGTCAGATCCCAGGAGATTCCATCGTAGAGAGCATGGTGCGCATGCATGATCAGTACAGTTCTCCTTTGAGCCCGAACAATCAGGATCTCGAATGGCTCGGCAACCTCTTGATCTGCTCTTGAAGCCCATTCTGTCTTTCGTTGTTGAGCAAAAGCCTCCACTTCGTCGTCTTGAATGACCAGTGATTGAAAGGGGCACTCCGAACCGCGGAGCACGACTTGACAGAATCCCTCATCCGTGCGGAGGAAAGATGTTCGTAACATTGGAATGCTGCGATGGAGTTGCCTGATGGCTGTCTCGAGTCGATCAAGCTCGCAATGTTCGATCTCGTACCAGAAGTTGTTGAAATATGGCCGCTCGACGGTTTTCAGCGACTCGATCAACAATCCCTCCTGCAAAGGTGTACAAGGCGCCAACACCTCGATCTCGGAGACGTCGACAGATAAGGATCGGCTAATCGCGCTGCGGTACCTCTGCGAGAAGGCCGAGATTGTAAGCTGTGCTTGTCTGAAAGCGTTCTTCTCGCTCTGGTCGTCGTCCTTGTCATCTGAGAGAGCCTCCGCTAGTTTGCTAATTGTCGGGTTGTTCATGACAGTGGCCACACCAGCACCACCAAAGCCGTTTCGTTTCAGCATGGTCGTGAAGTTGATGGCCGACACGGAAGAGAGTCCAAGCGAGAAGATATTGGAGCCTGGGTTGATTTCCACGCTGTCCACTGAGAGTAGCTTGGCAAGAGTCTCTGCGATCTTCTGCTCCGCTGGTAGCATAGCTCGGTCTTCTGTCGTCTGTCCTTTGAGCGTTTGGAGATCCTGACTCTTCAGAGACTCGAACAAAGAAATCAACTTCTTGGTATCGACCTTGTTGTTGACCGTCAGTGGTAAGCGCGTGACTGGAATGATATGTGAGGGAACCATGTATCCAGGTAAGCGATCTCGGCAGGCTTTGTTCGCCATTGATACTAACTGACGGCTTTGACTTGAATCTGCAATTTGCAAATCGCGACTGAAAGCTGCGCGGTCTACAATGAAGGAAGCAAGGCTTTCCCTATTCCCATCCGCAGATTTGACGACTAAGGAGGCGACGTCTGCAATGTCTTCAGTGGCAGACTTGATCACAGCGTCGATTTCGTCGATCTCAAGTCGTTGACCTCGAAGCTTGGCCTGCGTGTCCTTGCGGCCGATGAAAGATATGGAACCATCGGCGAGGAGACGCACAAGATCACCTGTGCGGTAAACGCGCTCGTTGTGGCGCTCCAGATAAGGGAACATCTTTGCAGTCAGGTCGGGGCGATTGAGGTAGCCTTTTCCAACGAGCTTTCCCGAAACACAAAGTTCGCCAACTGCTCCACGCATAACAAGCTCATCTGTGTCTGGCGTAAAGACAAATGCACCGACATTGTCGAACGGAGGACCGATATTTGATGGCWTTGCGTCTGCGCCAATATGCGGATTCATGGTAACACCAATCGTCGCTTCAGTTGGGCCATATCCATTGTAGATTGTGTTCAGCGGGCCCCAGAGATCGATGATTTCCTGCTTAAGAGACTCCCCTCCGGTGATGAAGACGTGATTCCAAAGGCTACGGACATCTTCAGGTTTCAGCAAACGAGCGAGAGATGGCGTCAGGTCGATGTGTGTGATGTTGGCCTCTTGAATGAAACCAGCGAGGTCTTCGAGTACAAGATCTCGCGGTGCTCCAACGACAGTAATACCAACGCTCCAGCTCCAGAATTGCTCAAGTACTGATACATCGAACCAGTAACTGGCGAATTGTAACCAACGGGACGATTCGGTCCAGTGCCCCGCAAAGAGTCTTTGAAACGACATCATAGCTTGGACAGCATTCTCATGGGTGAGCTCACAGCCCTTGGGAGTTCCCGTGGTGCCACTTGTGTATAGAATGTAGCTGGTTGAGCCGGGATCAATTGCCGGGATTGAGACGGCTGATGTTGGAAGGTCGGTCAACATGGCCTCGACGAGMTCAACGTTCTGCACAACGCTCTGCATTTCAGGGTCACTCTTCCCACTGTCAACGAAAAGCAGCCCACTTTGCGAGTCTTCGATGATGAACTTGCGTCGAGCAAGCGGTAGATCAGGATCCATGGCGAGGAACGCACATCCGGCTTTCAGAATTCCAGCGAATGCGAACGTAGCTTCTGCCGATTTGCTCCTGCAAACTKCGACAACTCCACCAGGTTTCACGCCGTGCTGCTGAATGAGATGAGMAACTTGATTGCTGCGATGATCTAGCTCTTCGTAGGTCCATTTCTTGCGACCTTTTTCGCCTCCTTCAAATGTATGAATAAACTCAAGGGCAGGCTTGTGAGGATGCTCCGCAGCTCCTCGCTCCAGAAACTGGTGCAACAGATCCACAGTGCAAGGGAGTGTCCGTTCTTTGGGTGGTACAATAGACATTAGCTTGGTGTTTGTGTGTTCCTGCTCAGCTTTCGGATTCAACATCTGTTTCAAGAGCATATCAAACTGCTTGACAATCAACGATGCGTGAGCATCAGGAACGGCGCTTGTGTCGTAAGTCAATCGGAGGTAGACCTTGCCAGGGTTTGGCACTTCCATTTCCATGGATACTGTGTAGTCAATGCCGAGAGAGTCGCTGATAGAATGCCAGTCAAATTTGTCTTCGGTCTCTCCGTCCGATTTCTGGTACACGAATATAGTGTCGAACAAAGCGTGTCCCGCCGACCCAGCACACCGCTGAATGTCTGCCAGCGGAGTGAAGCGGTAGCGTTGTGCRGACGCATTGTAGGATACCATGTCCTTGAGAACATCTCCAACTGGCTTGCTTGTGTTGCAGTAGACTGGCACCGTTGAGATCGTGGGAAAGGCGACGGGATTGGTGATGTTGGCCGCGAATCCAGAGAAAACGGTCCCGAAAGTCACATCTGGTTCGCCAAGATAGGCCGAGAGAAGCGTGGCCCAGACACTTTGGCCGACCGCCTGAATAGTAACACCCTCACGCATGCAGAAAGTGTTCAGTGCGTCTACATCTACCCGAGAGGATGCCTGGATTGAATGCGCGACTCCATGAGCAACATTAGTGGGAGTCAAGTTTGGGAACTTGATAAGCCTGGGAGATTGTCAGCGCAGATACGTGTAGGAGATGCTTTTCATTTACCTTGCAGATTGCAATGCCTTCGTCCAGAACTTCTCGCGCTCTTCCTTCAACTGATTGAAACCTTCTAGCTGAGTAGTGAGCACTGGATCAATGCTGGGTGGAGAGCCAAGATCACAGCCCCGGAGTGCCCGGACAAAATCAGTCTGGAGAATGCGAAGTGAATCTGCATCGTATAAGGAGTGGTGCAGTGACAGACACATGAACCGTTTGTCGTCTGACTCGGCCAAGGCAATCCTCCAAGCGGGTAAGTGAAGCGCAGACAGAATGCTTTGACTGGCATCGTGTTCGAAAGTGGAGTGATCGACAGTAGAGAGAATGCCATTCAGGGAGGCGTCGGGCTTGTAGACGAGCATAGCAAAAGGATTCACCGCATCTTCCAATTGGACAAAGCCCATTCGTAGCACTTCGTGCTTTTCCTGCGTAGCCACCCACGCAGCCTGGATCTGTTCGAAACTGTGCTCGTCCGGTACTTCGTATTTACTGTGGTTGAGGTAGAAGTCTCCCTGTGATTGGATAAATTGCGCGAGCATGCCACTTTGAGCAGGGGTGCACGGGCGAAGTGCGTCCAGCTTCTCAGTACTGATGTCGAGTGATTCAAGGATATGGCGGTACTTGCGATCGAATTCTGCGAGATCAACAATTGGAGCGCTCGTCGGAGACGACCCATTCTGTTTGGAAACGATGAACTCAGCAAGTGCTCCAGGATTCTGATATTGTAGGACATCTGCGGCGTCCAGCTTCACACTGCGCTTACGCAGGCTTGAAGCGACTTGCACCGCGTTGAGACTATCCAGGCCAATTTGATAGAGCGAAGTTTGTTTCGAGATGCGCGTGAGGGTAACTCCCGAAAGATCGGAGAAGATCTGACGAACCATACTCTCCTCTGAAGTCCACTCGCTTTCAGGGCCGTTGCTCGGTACATCGCCCTCGTTGGGCAGTGTCGACAAGAGCGGAGCAAGTTTACCGGCAATGCTAGACGAATCAAAATCCATGAAGTGACTGACAGGGCTCGAAGGATATCGAAGACACGAAGCCAAGCTCGATTCGAAAGCCTTTGCGAGAATGGGAACAAGACCTTCGGGAACTTTGTTGGTCAGGTAGTGGACTTGAAGTTCGAAAGCGTTCCCATCAGGTGTGATCTCCAGAACGATTGGAATGCCCATGTCCATGCTCTCCTCCGCAACGGTCCAAATATCGGCTTCAGTCTGAGGAGGCTGAACAAGAAGCACAGAATCAAATAGATGGCGAGAGGGGTCCTTGGTCAAAGTCTGGATCTTACGAGGAGCCGTGAGCTGGAAAGATAGAGTGTCAACATTGTTGCTTTGCAGGTCGCGAATGAGATCCAAGTTTGACTGAGCCTTGTCGAGATTCGTGCGAAGTGGAATGGTGTTGAAGCAAGGCGCAACGAGTTGATCAACATCAGGGACCGATACTGATCGGCCACTGACAACATTTCCAAAGCAGACATCTGTGATTGATTGGGCGCACGCCAAAGCTTTTACCCATGCAGCCTGAAGGACGATAAGACCGGTGCAAGAGTGTCGCTCGCTGAACGTCTGGAGTTCGGAAGGTTGTAGAGGAAGAAACGTGGTGAGCACCTTCTCCTCGAAATTGCTCATTTCTTCAGAGACAGGGAACGGGTGAGGATGGAAGTCCTGCATCTGAGCGGACCAGAAGTCGATGGCTGCCTTTCCGTTTTGCTCCACAACCTTCTCCAGGAATGGCTCAAAGGATGCTGGGTCGGGCAGTGTTTCTCCATTATACATCCTGTGGATTTCCGAGAAAAGGTTGGATACCGATATCCCGTCATACACGGCGTGATGCATGTGGAGATAGATGTCGGAACCAAGCTCTTCAATTCGAATAGGTGATTCTGCGGTGACCTTGGAGCGTCCCGTGGATCGATCATCGTCGTAAGTATTGGATGTTCCATTCGTGGATTTGCTCGCATGACCGTTTGCATAACCATTGGCATGACCATTTGCATGACCATTGGCATGACCATTTGCATGACCATTGGCATGACCATTTGTATGACCGTTGCTATGACCATTTGTATGACCATTTGCATGGCCATTTGCATGACCGTTAACATGCCCGTTGGAGTGACCATTGACGTGACCATTTGAGTGACCATTCTCCAATGATGGGCTCGCAGATTGATACCATGGAAGTGGCGGATCCTGCAGCACAACCTGAGCAAAAGGATGAGCGGCCAATGGTGTTTCGACGAAAGAGGTCCGCAGAATCGTATGCCTTCTCATCATCTCGTACCAGCAATTCTGAAGCTTCTGCATGTCACCGGAAACACTGAGCTTAGTGGTATTGCAATATGCACTCGTGCCACTCGCCGACAACATTGCTTGCTGGAGAGGCGTGCAAGGTAGAATCGCATCGACAGAGTAGCCCTGTCCTGCGAAAGAGGATCGAATGTCTTCTGTAAAGTCTCCAAGAAGCACTTCGCGGACATTGATATGATCATCAGCAGCATCGTGTTCTGAGCTCTGACCCAATGCGCGACTTAGTTTCGCAATGCTTGAGTGGCGAAGGATCGCAGTGACGCTGAGATGCGTCTTCATTTCCTGCTCGAGAGATCGTGCAAATTGAATAGCGTTGAGGGAGTTAAGACCGAGTGCAAAGAATGAAGAATTGCGAGAGATGCTCGATACTGGCATTTGAAGCATCTCTGCAAGCGTGTTTGCCATCGTTTGTTCCATCGGAGAGGCAGGACCGTCCATGTTGGAGACGTCATGAGAGCGAGAAACCTGATCCTTTACTTTACTGTCAAGTGCTTCAAATGTGCTGCGTAGAAGCCGTTTGTCGAGCTTGCCTTGAGTGGTCATCGGTAGGCGGTTCAGGGGCACCAGTATTGACGGTATCATGTACGCTGGGAGGGCGTCTTCCAGACGGTCGAATATCTTCGAAACAAGTTTGGAACCTGACTTGTCCACCGATAACGCATCATCGCTTGCTTGAGATGACGAAGCAGGTACCCAGAAGGAGGCAAGAGTCTGTTGAGAGCTTCTCTCGCCAAACACCAGTGTCGTACAGTCGGCCACACCTGGGTGATCTGAGATCACGGCATTGATCTCTCCAAGCTCTACACGATTCCCGCGGATCTTGACCTGATCGTCAAGTCGCCCTGCGATCAATAGGGTACCGTCCGGAAGTATTCGTCCCATATCACCACTGCGATAAACGCGGCCATATTCCGGATGGTTGATGATCTTGACGCTGTTCAGATCTTCTCTTCCAATGTATCCACGAAAAACTTGCTCGCCACCAAACGCGTACTCACCATATGCTCCAGCAGGAAGCACACGGAACTCGCCTTCAGGTGACAGAACGAATGCAGAGGTGTTCTTGAATGGCGGGCCGATGTTTCCAAGGACGTCAGTAGGGGCAATATTCATTCTCACCGAGCAGATATTCGTGGTTTCAGACGGTCCGTATCCCTGGTGCAAACCGTGGCCAGCCCATCGTCGATGCACCCGCTCTGTGATTCCTTCGCCTGCGGTGACCAGGAATTTGACGGTGGGCACATTCTCGGGATTCACCAGCGCGGCCACAGTTGGCGTTAAAGACAGATGAGTTGCGCCCATACTGCGAATGCTGTGTTCGAAATCGCGGAAGATGACATCCTTGGTGGCAGAGCAGAGACACATGCCACTGTAGAAGGCGAAGAAGATCTCAAACACACTCACGTCGAACGCTTGCGAGCACGCTTGGAGAAGTCGGTCTCCTGGACGGACCTGGTAAAGCTCACCGAGAACAGCAAGGTTGCCCTTCAGATTGTCCATGGTCACTGCCACTCCCTTTGGCTCACCGGTACTGCCACTGGTGAAGACTGCGTAGGAGATTCGTGAGCCAATTTGGTCGATCTGAGGCGGGCTAGAAGGAGTGTCGGCGATGTCCAAGCTGGAAATATCGAGAGTGGCGGCAGCCGTGAGCCCCTGGAGCGTCTGGACGGTGTTTGCATCACAGACACAAAGTCCGACATCGACCTGCGCAAGTACTGACTTGATCCGCGCTGTTGGAGTTTCCGGGACCAGGGGAAGGTAGCCTGCCCCTGCTTTGAAACTTGCAAGCATTGCAACGTAAAGATCGATGCATTTCTCCATGCATATGCAAACAAGACCTTCTACTTGCAGTCCAGATGCTATGAATTTGTGAGCTAGTTGATTGGCTCGAGAGTCTAGCTCTGAGTAGGTTATAAATTGCATGACTGGTTGATCGCCTTCTAGACTGCTTGCGAAGAGTATTGCTGTGGCGGATGGGCTATCAATGGCACGCTGCGCAATCAGGTCCGTCAACTCAAAAGTCTTGGCGTAAGACACTGGCGATGGATTCGATATGGAAAGTAGTCCAGAGGGTAGACATGCTCCGAGGTCTTCGACCAAGCTTTCTGGATATTCCATGATATGCGTCGCGATTGTCTCGATCTGGGACAGCAGAGTCTGTACCTGATCACAGCCGATCACACTCTGTTGATAAGTGGCTCGGGCCTGAATGGCGGTGGATAAGGGCTCAAACTCCAACACCAGGTTGAACTCCAGACGATCTGCCGAATCGACTATGCTGATGGTGTCTGGCGATGACTCGAAACTCAGTGTAGTCTCTTGCCACACGAAGAGGCTGTCAAATAGGGCAACTCCTGGCGCGATACCGGCGCTCTGCCTGATGACGKTAGGAGATGTCATGGCGTGATCCTGCATAGCACGGTTTCGCTGCGTTATAGCCATAACCAGGTCTTGACAAGTGGCAACGGTACTGTGGTCGATGCGGAATGGTAGAGTAGCAAGGCACGGGCCAAACACGTTGTCGACGTCGGACACAGGAATTGTCCGTCCAGAGAACACGGAGCCAATCGTTACATCGCTGGCACCGGAGTAGATGGCAAGAAGATAAGCCATAGCCGCTTGAAATATAGCAGGGCCACTACATCCCAATTCTTTGGACTTTGTCTTGACGATGCTCGATTGTAAAGAGTACTCCCGCCATGCTGTTCTTTGAAGGCAGGGCTTTGCTTCGGATCCGCGAAGTAATGGTAGCGAAGTTGGTGTGACGTCTCGCAGATGATCCTGCCAGAATTCTGTCGCCGTCGACGACTCCAAGTCCTCCTCACTCTGGTGTACGTAATAATCCGCTACGAGCTTAAAGGAGCCCGACTGACGGGGTTCCGCGCCTCGCATTATGGTGACCAGATCAGTGCGGAGAATGTCGATAGCCCATTGATCGTATAGGGCGTGGTGAATGAGTATGAGCAGCTTCAAACCTTTCCCTGCTTGCATTATCTGAAACTCGCATGGCCGGAGGAGGGAGGCTTCGTCGTCGAGGCGGAATACTTTGTCAAACGTGGAAGTTTGTTTTATCTGCGAAGGCAACATGCCGTTCCAAGTCACCGTCGCATAGCTCCATTTGGTCCTCGTTAGAGACACAAAGCCAGAACGAAGCATCGGGTGTAGTTTGGACAACCCATGTAGCGCTGTTTCCAACATCGCTGGATCGTCACAACCTGGGACATCGAATTCGATCCAATTGCAGTATGCTTCGGGGYCCTTGTCAGTCTCTGCGAGCATCGCAGCTTGCACTGGCGTGCAAGGAAAACTGGATTCAACATTTGATAGAAGATCCTTGGGAAGCATCCGAGCGAGCTCGGTGCTTAGAGATTTCCGATATGTAGCATCGACCTTGATATCCCAATCAGAGGCCAACGTGGCACTCTCAGCAGCCTTGAAAGCTTTCGCAAGATCCAATGGCGTGCGGGAGGAGAGAATCTTGCCCGCATCTAGCTGATGCATGCCTTCTCGCCGAAAGGTGGAAGCTATTCGAATGGAGGACAGTGAATCGAGTCCGAGACCTGGCAGAAGTGAAGTAGAATTAACATCGACGTCGAGAACGTTTCGAAGTATTGCGATGATGCGGACAGTCTGATCATCCACGGCCTGTTCATGGCTTTCGCCAGTAGCTTGCGATTCCTCGTATTGTGATCGCAACGCACGACGATCACATTTCCCGGACGCCAGATATGGTAAAGACTCCAGCATCACAACATCTCCCGGAACCATGAATGCGGGAAGCCACTTGTGACATGTCTCCAAAACCTTTGCCTCTGTCACCGAGATCTCTTCCCGCACACAAAAAACAACCAGGATTCCAGAGATGACCTCAGCGACGACATCTCGGCATCCAGGTGTACGTGACGCAGCATGTTCAATTTCTCCAAGTTCGATGCGCTGTAAAAGTTAGCTGCACTGCTCAATCACCACGAAACCACCTACACACCTGTCCACGTAACTTCACTTGACCGCTAGAGATGCGGCCAAGGCATTCAAACTTGCCATTCGGTAGCATTTTCGCTCGATCTCCGGTTCGATATAGCATACCATGCTCCGGATGTCGAACAAAAGCAGCCTTGGTCTGTTCTTCTCTGTTAAGATAGCCATCTGCGAGCTGGTACCCACCAACTGCAAGCTCCCCCTCATCCCCCAAAGGCAAGATATCAATAGATGACGGGCTGTCGGGATCCTGGGCTTTCACCACAAATGCCGATACAGTGTCAAGAGGCTCGCCGATGGATCCGCATGCCATGTCCTTGGGAAAGTAGGTTTGTAATGTGCAGTGGATGGTGGCTTCCGTCGGCCCATACATGCCATGCAGAATGGCGGTTTCGCTTTCGCTCCCGCCAAATGCTTCGACAACAGATGGCTTCAGCATCTCTCCAATCGTCAACAGAACCTTCAAAGATGGGACACTTTCGCGTCCGCGAAGCAGGCTGCTGGCGACGGATGGTGTAAGCTCGCATGCATCGATTCTGAGATCGTTGATCGCAGCCGGAAGATCGTTGAGTAGCCGTCTCCGGTCGCAGCTCACCAGTGTGCACCCGCGCAGCCATGGGAAGAATATCTCGAACACGGATAYATCAAATGTAGGACTGGCGAATTGCAAGAAGCGGGAAAATGTTGGTATATGCAAATCGTGCGCTAACAAGGCTTGCGTCGCTGCGGAGTGGGACAGCACAACTCCCTTTGGTTGACCCGTACTGCCGCTTGTATACATGATATAAGCAGCGTGCTGAGCGGTGATGGAAACATCGAGCTCAGAATCGTCATGATCCAGGACCTCATTTTCATCGTCAACCGCGAGGATTTCCACGCCTTCCAAATCCGGTAATCTTGGCTTGAAAGCGGCGGTGGTGAGAACAACACAGGCGTTGACATCCTGCAAAATGAATCGAAGACGCTCCTCTGGCACATCTAGAACCACGGGGCAAAAGGCACCCCCAGCTTTGAGGATGGCGAGCTGGGAGATGTAGAGATGCGGACACTGCGGTATTAGGACGGGTATGATTAGATGTCCGGTTCGGGAGGATGATTTGGAAACGGCGGATCTGATGCGTTTCGCCAACGCATATGACTGTGAGTGGAATTCATCGTAAGTGAGACTTGCTGTGCTGCCGTCCTCGGCAGTATGCTCGRTGGCTACTACGCCATCCCGCCCATGTTGGGGTACGAGTTGGTGGAGGAGTTCGGGTCCGGAAAGCTTCTGCGGATGTGGATTGGAGATGGAAAGGGTGGTTGCCATAGCGGGCGGATGGAGAGTGTGAGGTAGGTAAGCTGGCGGGATGTGAGGTGAAAATAAGGAATGAAGGTGCGAGAGACAATCAATAGACTTGTATCGTGCCGATCKGGCGTCAGGACTTCATCAGAGTCTTGTGGTGGTTGAACGTTCGCTCCTCCACGTGGGCGTGCGAAGCGGTGGACCATCACATAACACACGTAAGGTAACCCCTTGGGGAGATTATTGACACTGGCTGGCTGGCTACATACTACTAGTAAGCCGACGCTTAGACAGGTGCCGAAATGTGCTGCTGGAGCGCGAAGCGTAAAAGGACGCGCCACCCAAAGCCGACCGGAGGTGATGATGCCATTCAAGCGATCAAGCGAGCAGTGAAGTCCCACAGTCTGCACGGGCCATGCCAAAAGAGTGGGTGCGCACAAGGGTTAGGGCTTGGGCGGGACGAGGTGGAAAATTCCATCACCTTACTCATTATTCGCCGTGGACTCCACATGACTGCAAAGCCTGATCACACCCCGTGAGATCGTTGGGCGAAGAGCTGAGGGCTCCGCAACATATCCAAGCGTCGACCTGGAAGGTGCCCACGCGCCGTTGAAACGGCCACATATGCTGGATGGAGCATCTATTCTACCTTTGTTAGCACGAGCGCGAGGAGTGGATGGGCGATAATCAGCATACCCTTGAGGACTATCGAGCTCGCCGAGCCGCACCTTCCGACATCGCTACGTTACAGTCGCTTCCTTCCCAGCTGTCACCCGCTGGGTAGATTCACGGAGCACTCGATCTTCGGCAATGGCGCCAGACTACGCAGACTGGGCGTCTGGAGCCGCCGTCGCTGTTGGGGTGGAATGGCAGGGGGCAGGATGAAAATTTTATCAGATGGATCCAGATCACCGCCTTGATCTGATAAGAATGAGGTAACAGGCCCGAGCAGTGGCTTCAAGCTTGTCTCAAAGGGGAGAAGTATCACTACAAGGTCGCAGATCGTTGACCTTACACTTACAGTTCAACGTCATTCCCGCCTGAGATGGCGCCCTAGGCAGTCTTGCCCGCTCCAACGACGCTCCGGCACTGCAAAGTTGACGGGTAGCTTCAAACGTGACACGATGTGGCATCTCGCAAAATTATTTCCCCCCTGCGACTGCACAGGGCGTGGATTTCACTCGCTCGAGCCCCACATCACGATGAACAACAGGCCAGTGGTGTAGGGCACTACTAATCCTCCGAAGTTTTACAAACACTCGCTTGGAGTGCCAAGGGGTCACAAGAAAGAAGATCCGGCTTCCTACACGACGGCACCCGAGACACGAAGGCCACCAGGAGCTTGTACTGCACTGCCGTCGACACAAACCTCTCGTCGACTCTGCGGACGACATCAACATCGACAGCTCGCGGACCTCCCAGGTTGCACTTCAGTCAGGCTCCTGTGAAGCTGCTTTGCTTTCCACCATGGCGGACGAACGATCGCACAGACGTTCCCAAGCTTCTTTGAGGTCGTTTGGAATGGAACAAGATGCCAATGATCGCCCTGTGCAGTCGGATCCACTGGGAGTGCCCCATACTACCCCGGATCCTCTGTCCGACCCAACTGCCACAACCGTCGAGACGGTACGGCCAACCCTGTGGACCACTTCCTTCTCGAAGACTTGTCGCCAGGTCCTCGGCAAAAATCCTTTCAAGGGATCATATATGAGCCTCTACGATCCCTTGGACACTGTTCTCGACAAGAGCATTGCATGGGGAAGCGCCTTCTTCGCAGTCGCTGCGGGTGTACCTTTACCTGTGATTGGCTACATTTTCGGCAAGTTGAAAATCGCCCTCGGGTCGTCCTTTCATTCATACTAACATCTGCGCAGGCCAAATCATCAACGAATTTCCTCCCAAGGAAGATGCATTATACGATAGACTGGTCCAGCTACTTGGAGTAGCCGTCGCTTATTTTGTCATCACAGCTATCTATTGCGTTGGCTTTGGCCTAACATCGGAGACGGTTTCTGTCAAGCTACGCCAGAAGCTCCTAGAGTGCTTACTTCATCTTGACCAGGCTTACCTTGACACCCACAATATCGACGTCAATGGATTGCTCACGGAGAAGATGGACACCATCCAGGCAGGATGCTCCGAGAAAGTCGGCATCTTCATACAGGCTCTTTCGTACTTTGTTGCCGCGTTTGTTGTCGGATTCATGCTAAACGCCAAGCTTGCTGGAATACTGCTCGCGACTGTCGTCCCCGCCATCGCTTTGAGCTTTGGGCTGTTGTCCCCAGCAGTGTCAAAGTACAGTCGCCTGGCCAATAAGCGGAATGAGGAAGCAAACGATGTCGTTGAGAGCGCCTTGGGAGCGGTCAAGATTGTGCAGGCTTTTGACATGATTGGTGGTTTGTGTGAAAGACATCTGGAGTTCCTCAACGAGTCGATCAAGACGAGCACGAAAAAAGCAATCTTTACGGCCCTCCAAGCTGGAAGCGTTTACTTCATCGCTTACTCCGCCAACGCTCTTGCTTTCTATCTCGGAAGCCGTATTGCCGATGGAGGCAACGCTGGAACTGTATACGCCGTGGTCTTCCTGATTCTCGATGCCTCATTCGTCGTGGGCCAGTTCGCTCCTTTCTTAGAAATCTTCGCAAGGGCTGCGTCGGCTAAAGGCAGCGTACAAGAACTGATGGATGCCAGAAACAACACCGACAATGCTGGCACGTACAGGAAGTCTGAACACCGACCTGTGCTGCACGGCAAGGATGTCGAGTTCCGCGACGTCTGCTTCCGATACCCAGCCAGGCCAACGGTCAAGACATTGAATGGCGTCAATCTAACGCTGCAGGCAGGCAAGTTTACTGCCATGGTCGGCACGTCTGGCGGTGGAAAGTCAACGTTGGTCGCCTTACTACTCGGAATCTACGACTATTCCGGACGCATTGACATGGGAGGGGACGATATTCAAACTATTGATTCCAACCATCTCCGCTCGCAGATTGCTGTCCTGGACCAGGACTCTATCCTGTTCTCTGGAACAATATTTGACAATGTTTGTTACGGACTCATCCGCCAGGATCTGACCGAAGAGGAGAAGACGGCTCGATGTCTCCGCGCGCTCAAGGACGCCAATGTTGACTTCCTCGACCAGCTTCCGCGTGGCGTCCATACCAAATTGGGCAACGAATTGCAGCTTTCCGGCGGACAAAGACAGAGAGTATGTCTAGCTCGCGCCTTGATCAAGCGACCCGCCATCCTCATCTTGGACGAGCCTACAAGCGCTCTTGATGCACGGAGCGAGGTTGCCGTTGTGGACGCTGTGAAAAAGGTTGCGGCTACTGGTACTACGGTCATCATGATTGCGCATCGCCTCTCCACTACTCTAGATGCCGATCATGTTGCCGTAATGAGCGATGGCACAGTGGTTGAGCAGGGTTCGCCCAGCGAGTTGTCTGTCGAAGGCACCGTCTTCCGTGGCTTGCTAGATGCACAAAAAACCAACTTTGATCAGAATAGAGACCAATCACCTGGTGATGGCGAAGGGCTTCGAAGAGCGTCTACCATTGACATCGGGACTAGCAGCGAAAAAGAGCGAGAAAGCTTGGAGGCCGCCATCAGCCCAAAGGCGCAGAATATCACCAAGTTTGCTCTCGGAACTCTCGCCAAACGTCTCGGAGCAATCATCAAACCCGATTCTCTACTGGCGTCATTCGGATTGCTGGCGTCCATTGTGAGTGGGGGTATTCTAATCGGACAGGCAATCATCTTCGGTAACCTCATTCATGTAAGTAGGCGTGGTTTTGATTTCTGTTCCATCGCTGACTCTCATCCTGCAGGTTTTAAACACCGGAAGCTCCAGCCCAACATACTACGCAGAGGCGGATTTCTTCTCGCTCATGTTCTTCGTGCTAGCTCTCATAGCGTTGGCCTCATACATCACCAGCGGCAGCGCTTTTGGGGTGACATCAACTCATATGACCGCCCGGGTGCAGACCAAAATGCTTCGACAACTGCTCCACCTGGATATGCAATGGTTTTCGGAGCCAGGACATTCTACTCACGAGCTGATGTCRAGTTTCACAAAGGATCCCGCAGATCTTTCTGCTCTTGGCGGTATCGCACTTGGCGCCATCTTCACCATCATCACTTCCACTGTCGGTGGCATAATCTTGGCGCATGTAGTGGCATGGAAGATTGCAGTGGTGCTCCTAGCGGCCGTCCCTGTCATGCTGGTTTCTGGGTACGCCAGACTTCGTCTCCTCACTGCTTCCGAAACTCAGCACCGAGAGGCATACCGAGGAGCAACCAGCTTGGCTGCTGAATCCTGTCGAAACAGGCGTGCCGTGACAGCACTATGTCTGGAGGAACATCTGGTTGAAGAATATCGTCAGGCGCTCCGCATGCCATACAAGAAGATCCGAGCATACGTCTACTACTCCAATGTGCTCCTCGCATTCTGCTTTTCAATCACCTACTTCGTCTACGCTTTGGCGTACTGGTGGTAAGTATCCCCGATATTCCCTCATATCAACGACCCAGCTAACCCACTTGATAGGGGCGCGAGACAAGTCAGAAATGGCATGTACACCACCACGGACTTTTTCATCGTCCTTCCGGCCCTCCTCTTCTCGGCGCAAGCTGCAGGTCAGCTCTTCAGTCTCAGTCCAGAGATAGCAAGAGCCAAGACTGCGGCGAGGAGTATCTTCACTCTTCTCGACGCTCAGTCAAAAATCATGCCACCTGGCGGCGCGTCTTCGCCGCTGAAATCCTCAACAACGTCCTCTTTGGAGTCGACCAGACTTGAAAAGATGTCAGCAAGTCTAGAAAGACCGGGAATGGGCACTCCAAAGCTTCAATTCAGCAACGTTTCCCTCACCTACCCCAACTCTTCACGGTCATCGCTCAATAATGTTGACCTCTCCATCCTGCCAGGCCAATCCGTGGCGTTCGTTGGACCGTCTGGCGCGGGAAAGTCTTCGACCATGGCACTGATTGAAAGATTCTACGACCCAACGGATGGTGCCATCCTCTACGATGGAATCGACCTTCGCGATATGGACGTCAGAACTTTGCGAAGTCACATGGGTCTTGTGTCGCAAGATCCCGATCTCTTCTCCGGCTCGATCCTCTACAATGTCAAGCTGGGTGCGCCTTCTGGTCAGTCAGTAACCGAAGAGGAGGTTCAGGCAGCATGCAAGAAATGTGGCCTCCACGACTTCATCACAAGTCTTCCCGAAGGCTATAACACGGACTGCGGTTCCAGCAGTTCGTCGCAGATGAGCGGAGGCCAAAAGCAACGCCTCGCAATCGCGAGAGCTCTTGTTCGCAACCCCGAGATCCTTTTGCTCGATGAACCCACCAGTGCTCTCGATGCTCACAGCGAAGCACACGTTCAAAACACCTTGGCCGAGGCCGCCAAGGGGCGAACAACAGTGATTGTCGCCCACCGCCTTGCAAGCATTCAGCACGTGGATCGCATATTCGTATTCGAGCATGGTCGCATTGTCGCTCAGGGCACGCATGCAGAGCTGGTCGCACAAGGCGGCCTTTACGCCAGCATGGCCAAGGCCCAGTCTCTCGCATAGTTATCCTGCATTAGATTTAGCACAAAGCATAGCGTTGGAATTAGTCGATGGAGAGTGCCTCGCGCACATAAAAGTTATCTGCCGGTTCCCTCCGTACAAAGCATGTGCTCCGGTACTAGAGTGGTGTTGAACGCACACCCAACAAGGGGGTGGAAGCAATGATGAATGAATTCACGTGTACGAGACCGATAACCAGCACCCCACCCGTCTCACCACTTGCGTCACGCTCACTAGCGAAGCGAGCGTGCGTGCGTGCTAGGGTACCCTAAGGTGGTGATCTGCAAAGTGAGTCCTAGCCTCGGCAAGGATCGGAGGACGGACTGATTGATTGATTAGATAACTCAATATGGACTACTCGCTTGCGATCCATGGCAGATGCCCACGCAGTGGAGTCGAGACCCTGCACGGCTGTCAACTTTTCTGCCTAAAACACTAGGTGCATGCGCCACGGTCTTGAGGAGAGAAATTTTTTCTTTTCCACCTGCCCGAAGGTGGCCCTTTCTTGGTACAGTATTCCGAGCATCCAGACATCTAATCATATCTGATCATCTGGCCGGCGCCAGCAGGATCGCTTCCGCCCTTGGGATCCGAGGCTAGCCTGGAAACAGTACATACTACGTAGGCGTGGGTAGTTGGGTGCTCTAGCGTGCAGTGTTAGCTGACGACATTGACTTGAACGGCCTCACCTGCCACGCTTGCACGCCACGGGGGGTTGTGCTCTCACAATCRAATCGATTTGCAATTTCGTGACCCTTGAAGCAAAAAAAACACAGCCCTGGTTACATCGGCCGGCCTCGGGTTGCAGCAAACATACTCTTCCTCCCAAACAAACGCCTAATTAGCGGGCGGTTGAAGTACTTCGGTTGGCTCCACACTTTGATTATTAGTACTCTCTCAACCCGAGTCGACCACACTCCGGCCGTCATTTGTTCTCCATCATTCCAATCACTGCGTTTGCAAGTTATTACTCTCTCAAAATGTCGCCACACGCTTACTCGGTCTCCGATGAGGCCTCTTCCACCCACTCCTATACCAACACCGACACTTCTCTCAGCTCATTGGATGACGACATTCCCAACTTGACCAGCGGGTCGAACCTCCATCGATTTGGCGACGATGAGGTTCAAGATCTCGTATGCGTAGGCTTCGGACCTGCTTCTCTGGCTATCGCCATTGCTCTCCATGACTCCTTGGAGTCGAGAGCGTCCAGATTGTCTTCTCGAGCACCCAAAGTCCGGTTCCTCGAACGCCAGCAAAGGTTTGCCTGGCACGCGGGTATGTTGCTCCCCGGAGCAAAAATGCAAATCAGCTACATCAAGGACTTGGCAACTCTCCGTAACCCGCGGAGTGAATTCACATTCGTCAACTACCTGCACGAAAAGGGCAGGCTTGTTGCATTCACCAACTTGGGAACTTTCTTGCCACAGCGGATAGAGTACGAGGACTACATGCGATGGTGTGCGGATCACTTTGGCAACGTTGTCGACTACAGCCAAACTGTTGAGCATGTCGAGGCCGGAAAGCTCAACCCAAAGACTGGCGCCGTCGAGTACTTTCAGGTTACCTCTTACAATGAGCAGACTGGCGAGAGGCAATCTCTGAAAGCCAAGCACGTTGTCATCGCCGCAGGAGGCAGACCGAACATTCCCAAATCTCTGCCACAGAAACACCCATTCATCATTCACTCTTCTCAATACGCAACACACGCACCCAAGATGTTTCCAGCAGGATCCGGCCCAAGGACAGTGGCGGTCATTGGAGGTGGTCAGAGTGCTGCCGAAGTTTGGCATAACATCCCAAGTCTCTTCCCTGGCGCACAGTCACTATTAATGATTCGGGGGGCTGCTTTGAAGCCCAGTGATGACTCTCCTTTGTAAGTGTTCATCAACGATCATCAACCAACACGAGCTAACTTGTTTCCAGCGTCAACGAGGTTTTCAACCCAGACAATGTCGACAATGTCTTCGCACAAGACGCAGCCGTGCGGGAAGCTGCAATTGCCAAAGACAAGGCAACAAACTACGGCGTTGTCCGCATCGAACTTCTAGAGGAGATCTACAACGAACTATACTCGTACAAACTAAAGTACAACTCCGAACAGCAATGGCCGCACCGAATCATGAACTACCGAGAAGTTCAGGGTGTGCGGGATGTCGTCGTGGACGGCAGACCCGCCGTTGAACTGTCGATCCAGAACAACTCCGGAATGTACCTCGCTCACAAGAAGTGCGCAGTAGAAAAGGTAACAGTCGACATGGTCGTCGTTGCGAGTGGATACATCCGCAACTCCCACGAAGAAATGCTACAAGGTCTGAGCGAATTGAAGCCCACCAAAACCTCAAGTGGAAAGAGCTGGACCGTCGGACGCGATTACGCCGTGGATTTCGAACCTGGTGCTGTTCAGCCGGATGCTGGCGTCTGGTTGCAAGGGTGCAATGAGAAGACTCATGGTCTCTCTGATACACTTTTGTCTATTCTGGCCATTCGGGGAGGAGAAATGGTTGATCACATTTTCGGCCACTCGCAGGAGTCACACCAGAAGCAGGTCGCGAGCTCTTTTGAGCACATGCTATGATATGATATGTTATCAGCATGTAATTGATGGGCGGGCAATACAGGGTGTTTTCAACAGCAGAGCGAAGTTTGATGATGATGTTTTTGTTTAACGATATCTAATGTCTCGATGATGATTGGAGACAAAGCATTTACAAAAAGCGATGGGTATATAGCAAGCAAGCAAGCAAGCAGAGATTTGAACAAATCTTTTTTCTTTCGTCCATAGCCTTACTTCTTCTGCGTTCCTGCATCATCATGCCAGCAATCTCTCAAACAAACATGCCGAAGCAGGCCTGGCAGTGTCAGCTGCGATCTGCATCGCTTGGGGTGGAGTGACAGTGGAGTGACAGCATAAAGGTAGGTTCCAGAGGAAGTGCGGATTGATCGGACCAATAAAGATTCACACCGACGGGTCTTGGCCCTGCATGGCACTCACGAGGTGTCAACTCTCCCATCTCACTTGACTGGTTCACTACTGCCCGCGTGACGGACGGACGGGCGATCGATCGGCGGGAGTTTTTTTTTTTTTTTTTTTTGGCGATGAGATCGGCGGTTGTTTTCTGTCCCACCACCATCTTGAAGCCCGGAATCGCTTGGTTACCGACGACGATGCTTACCTACTTTGCGAATCCTTCTCCCCATTTCGAGGAAGGAATGGCATGGCTGATTGACGTGGGAGTGGGTGGAAATGGTATTCGCTTGGCATGTGGGGGATCAGCAGTGTAGCAGCGCGTTTTGCGTGGAAAGGCTTCGATTGAGTGGTCTTTGTTGTTGGTCTGCTATACCATGCCAGGTCAGGGGGTGAGGTCATTGTTGACAAGGAAGGCAGCATCGAACCGTGGCCCGGTCCTKTGCGCGAGACTCATTACCCTTCTCGGGTTTCCAAGATGGTGTTCGAAGAGTCTTCGACCCGTGGGGGAATTTATCGTGGCTTGGTTGGTGATATGCGAAGCATACCAGTATGGATGTTGACTTGAAGTTGTCTCTCCAGGAAACGAGACGGCGCCATGATCCAGGGATGGGCATCGTCCTATTGGCACCAGCTCCCGGGACCCAAGCTGAACATAGCGACGCTCTGAGCAGAATCGTGTTGAGTGGCAGACGATGATTCTGTTTCATCTTATTACTATCCTGGAAAATGTCAACTGGTATTACGGATCCAGAACACCGCGTAGCATGCCATTTGGAAAGATGGCGAGATCGATGGCTTCTTCACAAGAGCACTTCTCCGAGGAATCTTGAGGAGCCAAAAGTAGTGGCCAGCTTGATGTGAGAAAGCCCAACGAATGTGTGGGATAGTAGCGTTGGATCAACGAGCTCAGCTTAGCGATTGCTTCCTGGACAAAAACTATTGGCTTCCCTGCTGTCCATATAGCATAGGCATGCTATGGGCTCGTTGAAAGCGATTGATTGGGATTTGTCAGTATACTCCAGGAGACGTCGAATGATTAGCCATCTTGGACTGGGGCAAACAGATGGTGAACTGCTGCTTTTCGACTCCCTTTACAGCATGGCCAGGGCAACTCCAAGCAGCCAAATGTGTTGATATCTTTTGCTGCGTGAAAGCCATGATTATTCAGCATCTCAAGCATCGTCCTCTTCGACCCATAACCGAAGGAGTTGCGCCAGAAAGACGACCGACTGGAGCTAGATCTGTTTGAAGCAAGAGTTGCACCTGCCAAGATTGCCGTACCCCGTGAGGTGAATAACACCACGGTTACATCCCATTCCGGGTATTCTCACAAGGTGGCAATACAGCAAATGTACAGGTCTGCTGGATAGCAGCCTGGTTGTCTGCCACGCAAGGACCCACCAGATCTCCACTCACGCGCCCCTGTCGTTCAGGAAAGGACCGCTGAAGACCCACCCTTGAAACGCACAGACTTTGAGACTGCTGCGACGAACGAAAGGGAGTACGGCTCGCATACACATCTCCGTAGCTGCAGCTGAGCGAATGTAAGCACATATAAATGAGACTCTATTGGCTGACCCACAGTCTAGTGACATTTCTAGAACGCCCGAGCATGAGATCGACAAGATGTTGAAGACGGCCCCACTCTCACCACGTGTGAATGCATGTCACTACACTAGAACCATAGGCTCTGATAAGAGGCTAAGAGGTCATGCAAATTGCAAAGGAGCTGATTGGTCGGAGCGGTTCTACATGTCGATCGCACTGCATCGCGAGTACGTTTAAAGTTGAGAGGCGAAGGATTGTACACTTTCTATCCGTCATGGCTGAAAGAAACGTTCCTGGTTGCGGAGGCTTGATTGATCGAGGCAAAGACACTGTCTCAGCTAGCTGACGATGTTCCAGATCGATCAGCGATCAGTTCCGGAGAAACGTTGTGTTCTGTCGGCATCTTGGTCTTCAAGTCTATGAATCGTTCCACGCAGAAGGTTTTCTAATCAACGCCACGGGACGGCGACATGGAGATCATCGAACAGCACTTTGAGAGTTGATGATGCTGGCGGATCGGAACTTACCATCATCAGGTGGCTGAAAGAAAGATGCTGGACAGCAGCCTCCAAAGCCTGAATCTGCTACGTCTTCGAGTGGTGATGCTTCCAAGAGTCTGGGAGTCTGTAAGCTTCACATGGGCTTGTCTGGATTTCTCAAGATTATTATGCAGAGTATCACTGCTGATCGGCACGGCCTTGGCAGTTGCCCCGAACGGATTGGAATCAGAGCGGAGATGCGCAGGGGCAGCTGAATCTGCCCCGAGCCGGAACGAATCGTCCGCAAACGATGCCACCGGAACTTAACTCCGGGGTCAGGATCGCTGGTGCGTTCTGCCTTAGTGTCACATTCCGAGGCCCTGGTAACGTACATCAAGCGCACGGGAAAGATCCAACCTGATGTCATGCCGAAGGGCCGAAGGAAGGATCAATGATCTGGTATGTCCCGTATGCAAGCCATCAACCAAGAAGTCCAACTCCCGTTCTGGATGTCTTATTACGATGCTTGACTACTTTCCCCACATCCCAGCAAAAGCTTACAGAAAAGCTTAATCACCAAGTGAAAGTAGCGTGAAAGTAAAAATTATATCCCTACGTCAACACTTCGAAAGAAAATCCGACTTCCGCGCGGCTTGCCCGCCGCAGCAAGCTTGTATACCCGCCATCGGGTTCTGGCGTAGATCCTTCTATTCTGGTCGGCCATCTTCAGCTTCCTGGTGCCTGATAAACAGCCCACACCTCGAATGCTGTCGATCATCATAGATCGTCCCCTAGCGGTTACTCCGCCATCTCGGGAGGAGTGATCGACGGGCCCTATGAAAGGCGGGCAAGATGGTTTTTGTGCTGATCTTTCGCCGTGTGAAACGGGCCCTACTCCGGACGGCTGTTCTAGACAAACGTCTGTTGTCGTTGCGGTGTGAATTGGTGATTTCTGGACTCGATTCATGATTTCATGATGGAGCGTATGCTTTGCGACTCAGGTGTGATTCTTGATCGATCGAGCTTGCTAATTGATGAAGTCATCATGGGGAGGCGGAGTGAGGATTGGGAATGGAAGATCTGATAAGGGGTAGTGGTAGCATTCGCGTTTACTTTGGCTTGGCAGGGGGATTGGATCATTGAGGTACATCACGGTAAGAAGATGTGATATCAAGGTGGCTAACACGGACGGACATCCTATCTACGTGCCATTATATCAGATGATATTACCAAGCGAAGTGATCTAATCAGCTGGCGGCAAGGAGAGAGTAAGTTTTCAGTTCGTAGCTTGCGGTGAACGCATTGAACGCTATGCTGGCTTGAGTGAATCTGATAGAAGCAACGCGACAAGAAACAAGCGACGAGGTGCCAGTGCACGTCAATTCTGGATGAAAGTACTTCGTTCTTAGTGCAAATCGACAAGAATCTGGGTCTGTTTTAGTTGAAAATCAGCTAAAATCGCATTGGATGGGGTAAAAGGGGTCAACGCTGTTCAGAGAACGAACGTATCCTGCTCAAGAACATGACCGATGCTTGGGATGAACCAGACAATTGTGAATATCTATCATATCGGCACGATCTTGTGTTTTCAATTTCCTGGTTCTCCATCACAGGCAGCAGATATGGTTAACAAGATGATTCCAGATCTCGGCGCACGCCTAGCGACTACAGTCACTCCTGCCATCATTGTAACATCTTTGGCTCTCTACTTCAATCGTATAAACGTCGTCGGTAGACTGGATACGCATCTTTCGATCATGGATAGAATCATTGCGATACTCTACTCAGCACAATTGATGGAACATAGCTCTGACTCTGTCGATAGTATACAAATTGCCTCATCATCGCTCACCACATGCGAAGCCAAACACACTCGCAACTATTACCATGCAACGAGATGGTTGTCATAGCCCTTCATAGTTGCCATTTCCCTCGAATTAAGCTGCAGGCTTCCCCTGTAGTGAGACCTCCTAGCTCACAACAATCCAACGTACCATATAAGAAAGGGGCTTGCATTATCATATAGCTTGGCTCTAGTGCCATCATACATGGCCTACACGTCTTCATCGCTTAGCTCACGCCAATTCAAGCGGGATAGTTGTTTTTACTTGATAGCTCATGCGACGAACAATTCACGTAGCTATCGATAGTTGGTGCTCTCTGTATCGAGCTAAAAGCTCCCCCTGAGATTGAACCGTGAAACACACGGCGATCCGGAACAATCAGAGGTCAGATCATATATCAAGAATAATCCACCCTTTTACTCGAAAGAGTAGTTTGTGCGAGTCCAGAAATATCATAGCGAACGCTACCCTCGCACAGCGTTCTCAGTCCAAGCTTCCTACGTGAAAGCTATCCAACAATATCAGATCATCCAAAGACGCACCAGAGATACACAAACTCAGTCTCGCCGTTGATGGTTTTTCCTAGAGCTTGCAAGACTATATTGGTTGTCACTTTGGCAGAGACATTGAATCCCCTGCTCCATGCATGCAACCCGCCTCGCAGATCCAGCACTTTTAATCCTAGAAAAGCGGCATAGATCTCTCCATTGTCATCACCAGCCTTTCTAAGCGAGCCCTTCGATAACCTTCCAACGACTCGATCATCAGATCTCTCGTGTGGGACATCAGTTGCGTCGAATTTCTCAGGGGCTAAGGGTTAGGGTTAGGGTTAGGGTTAGGGTAAGGTCGAGTTGCCGGCGCGGTACACGCAATTCATCTCTGGAAAGATTCTTAGTCGCTTTGCAGACTATTTCAAATGTATTCTGGCACGTTTAGCGATGTTCAGTGTCTTTTTGGGTGAAGAAAGATAAAATCGGCTTGGATTCATCTCTTAGACACACTTGACGAGAGAGGAAAACTACTTCTCAGCTGCTGCATGTTGTTATACAAAACTCGGATGATAGAACAGAAAATGCCTCAGAAACCACAATCGGGCCTCTTTCTCCACGAGGCCGTAAAAACTCGAAGAGAAGAGCGATAAGATTTGCAGCGTAGCGAGTGCATGCGACATCCCAAGCCCCCCATTCATTCCACGCCCACATACATCACCATCAGGCCACTTCCACGATTGCTCCTCCAGCCAATGACTCACTAGCGCTAGCTGCTTATCTCTCACAGCACTGCATCAATACAAAGAAGTCCTCATCCTCCTTGCATCACATCGAAAAACCCCCCCGCGCCTCGCACTCCCACTCCCACCCTCATCATGCCTCTCCTCGCTCGCCGCTTCTCAATCACCAACTTCCTGATCGCGACATCGACGTTGGGATTTCAGGTGTTTGTTCTCTATCCCTGGCACAAGAAACTGGACGAGGACTTCTTGGAATTGAGGCGGGAGAATCAAAGATTGATGCAGGCGTTGAGTCCTCTCGTGGCATCGCCTAGGACGACCGCGACAACAAATGCTCCGGAGAATAACTCGACATGCATGACTTCTGCAGATTCATCGGCGGCGTCTGATTCGACGGCTTCACTGTCTGCTCAGTCGTGATTGGTATTTTCTAATGATGTAAGTATGCCTACTTCATTCTACGGGCGGGGTCTTCAGCTCATTCATATCTTTCTTGCCAGGATGAACACTCAATGGCACATTCGAATTTGTCGACTGTATTGGCTGAGATATGAAAGTGAATGAGCAACCCACCCCAACTACAAACCGCMAGCCGGCGAGACATAAGTTGTTTGCTAACACGGAATTTCAGCAAACAACGCAATTGAAGATGTAGTGTCTTGCAATCAAGATTTACTGCCGCATTCCAAGCATGCGAGCATTGAAGAGTTTATTAAGGCTGTTGAAGACCTGCTCCAAAAGCATCGCGAGTGTCATAAGGGGAGGGAGGCGGTAGCGTCTAGAACGTACTGCATCTTGCTTCCATCGGCATTGACTATGCTAGCTTCAATACAAAGCAATGAGATTTGTGCAAAGAGCGTCTAAGATACACGTCAAACCTCAAGAAGTTCACCGAGTTACAGAAACGGAGTTGAGCAGTCAGTCACGCCATTCAATGCAAGTATGGATAGAAGGAATGTCATCGACGAACGCCATCTCAACGAATGCATTAGTCGATCCAGATAATCAGACGCACCTGTACCATCGTAGACTTCCACAAAGGTCTAAGGTCCAGGAGTTCCTTTCTGGCTCGATGGACTAGCCATAGAAGCTCCTGATAATGGGCTTCACGTCTGGGTATTCCGCGTACCGCCTCATTCGCGTGATAGAGGACTTGGTGGCTGGCATATTCCAAGAAGGGGATATTCATAAATATCCACCGGCTCGAAAAATCCGCATGTGATGATTCTTTGAATTGTGATGTGTCGGCGGTCATGTAACGAGAGCAGCATTCTTTGAGTGAAAGACGAGTTTGTAGTCACGGCTTGGACAAAGCTGGCACAGTCCACTTGCTTCGAGAAGAAAGTCTCTGACTGATTCGTGGAGGAAGCGCACTGTGGGATTGTTCGACCTCGTCAACTCTGCACGGCCTCTCGAATAAGTAAGCACCCGAAGGTTCGTCGGGTCTCTGGTATCATCTTCTCTATCCCATGGATCCGGTTGCAAGCCTTCAGTATGGGGATCATCGTCGAGACCCGCCTCCATTGCGAAGTAGAACTCTATGGGCTTCAATAGATGTCTTGCAAACAAGATCCACTGGAGACAGAGCAATAACTCATATCTGTTCGATTCATCCCTTCTGAGAATCTCATGGAAAAGGTGACTGAGTTTTGCTGGGTAGTTAGTCCAACCACTTCTTGATTCCCCGTCGCCCTTCGCGAATGTGTTTGTTGAAGATTTCAACGACAAGCACAGCCCACATGAAAATACCGGTTGACTTCTGCTACACACTCTCCTAAATCTGGCAAATCGCTTGAATGCTTCCTTGCAGGTAGCGCCGGACGTATCTTGCAATATCCCCTTCGTGGCCAGGTTGCAAGATCAGACGCCAATGATCGACGACCTTGACGGTAGGGTAGTGCCGATTGGCGAAGCATACATAGAGCCGGCTACACCCATCTACAATCCCTTCTCCCACATCCTCGAAGAAGGCGACCATGTCCCGTACCTCGTCCTCGTCGTATTCGTCGAGAGCATCAATGACAACCTTGAGAAGTCGTGATTCGAGGCTTTCGATGGCAGTACGCAGAAGATCTTACAATATCTGGCAGGTCCATGAAGATCTGGGCAAACCTAGTTCGTCGAAGATGYAATGAAGATCCGGAATAGTTGTTGGCAGTTGGAAGAACAGAGAGCGATACATCCCCCGAACGTTTTTCTCCAGATCTTCGCCTCGAGTATTGAGAAACAAGGACACGATGGCTTCATCTGTAGACCTGTTCTTCATTGCTCGTAGACTTGTCTGTTCCCGGCTTGACGACTATCCACATAAAGTCTTGATCATGCTGTTACATATCGTGTATCGTGGTCGTTCCAGCTTACGTACCGGGAATGCTGCAAAACCCATTCACAAGTCGTACCTTGCGCGTCTCTTATGGTAGATTGACGGGAGCCACTCTGGTCAAAATCAAGCGTTGCCAATAGTTCTCATCGGCGTTGCAGTTGCTGCTGAGCGGCGCTTCCGGAGAATGCAAAGCCAGGAGTCTCATTACGCTGATGATGGTGATGTTTGGACGGACGCATCTTGTGCTGTGCTTTGCTAGGTTCAGTGACTTATTGTGTGATTTGAGGACATGTCTGCGGACCTCACTTTGCTTCTTTGATTATCACACTGCCGCCTCTCCTTGTGGAAAATCGACGACAACGCTTACAAACAGGTAGCTCTAAGCACAAAAAGCAGCAGCCTTGCGGAGAGCTAAATATGAGGATCGATCAGATGGGCCCATGAGACAGACAGTACGCTCTATCTCCCCCCTCTTCGTACTCCGCTTCGCAGCCCATCGTCGTCGCTTATACACTGTAAACTGTGCCACTGGTCGCCCATCAATACCTTCCGGTGGTGTGTATTCTGGTCAATCTCACAGATTGCATCCCATAAAGTATGCTTGATCCCGAGAAGTCGTTCATCTCTTGACCAGAACGTCTCAATCTTAGGGGCAAGCAGCTCTTGTAATGTCTCTGCGACAGAAGTGGGCGAGGTACAGCTTTGTGCTAGAGGCACCCGATCCCTTCGACCTACCTACGCACACCCGCGAGTAAACCACCGTCTTTCTCAGAAAGCAGCTGCCCAACAAACGGTACTTCCAGCGCGATCACGGTTGCCATCAGATACATCTTGAAGATACGCATGGCGCTTTCGTACCAGCGAAACATTGAGTTTAGCGATTCTGAACGCTCATGATCGCTTGACTTTGTGATGCAACAGGAATCCACCCAAAGATGCTTCAAGTCATCTTTCTTGGCCCGCCGATCGTAGAAGATGACTTTTGCATGGCCAGGTTTGTCCTTGCCGGCACCGTTCTCAATGTCTTCAGAGGCCAAATCGTCTTCGGTAGCGCCCCAAGTGTGGGCAAGAAGGGCGTAGGGCGGGAGTTTGTCGCCATCGTAGCTGGTTATGGTCACTTGGTCGCCGGAGCCGGCTATTCTATGCTTGCTAGGACTGAACTGTACGAGGCGCATATCAGCCTCATCATGCTTTCTTTCATCATTGAGGCTGAGGCTGGCAGGACGTGATCTCGGCAGTTTTCATTGTTGATGTCAGAGGGAGCGACCTTGCGTTCCAAGAATAGGTAGTCCTCAAGAAAGGCCATTAAGATTTCTGATGGACATAAGGATTGATCACGTCCTGTCCTGTGCTCAATCAACAGTGATGTTGTTGAAAGAGTTCTGCGCAAGCGTTGAACAAGATAGAACCAAGGTAGGTACCGGCAATGGTAACGTAGTCAGCTCATCGCCCCGAAACGGGGCCGTACCGTAGTTCTTCCTTTTTCTGCCACGTGCCAGCAGAAGCCATGTAAACTCTGTTTGATGTTCCCTCGCCGCTACCAGGATTTTCTCCACAATCTACAACTTGAAGGCGGGGTAAGGTAGAAATGGGTGGAGACCATCCTGCGTCCTTTGCGCCTCGAGGTTCAAGGCGAAGCGGCACCTGGAACCTCTMAAACTAAGTCTCTGTGGGTGTGCGAGACGAGGCGCACGGTACCGCCCTTGTGAGACACGCCGCGCTTAATATCCACACCTGGCACAGGCGTCCTTGGACATGTCAGACGAACCTCCACCACGGAAACGGGTCCGGAAATCGCGTGGCAGAGGCCTGCGCGTGAAGACGGGCTGCATCCCCTGCCGGAATCGTCATCTCAAATGTGGCGAAGAGAAGCCCAGTTGCAGCGCTTGTGTGAGGGCTCGCGCTGAGTGTGTCTACTCAAGCAATAATGGCGATGGTGCCATGGCGACCAATCCCGATCATGCTACCTCTACCATGGGCCGGAGCGGGCGTTCGTGGAGTCTAAACTCAACATCAAGCGCACAACAAGCACATGCAGAAAGAAGTGGATCTTGTGCTTCCCAAAGCACAGCTCTCCCGGAAGCCGTCCGCCCTGTGCATCGCCAAGATGATGCTCTCCCACCTCAGCATGTTTCCCCTGCGGTAGCGGATCATCCTGCCGCGCGAGAGAGCGTTGCATATCCCTACACACCCGCCTTTTCCGAAAGCCTCGCAGCCGTGGGCGACCTGCAATCTGGCGCGGGAGAAAGCCTACCTGCGACAAGTCCTGATCCCACATGGCCTCCACAGAGCTACACAGCCGAGGCGGCTTCGCTCAGATGGTTTGGCCTGCTGGCTACAGACCAAGATCGTTTGGATCTTTCACCTTCATGGCTGCATGCTCATAGCAGATCGCCGGAGACGCCGCGATCTGAAGTGGCAGTTGCGGTAGCTCCTGCATCCTTCTACACCAGCCAAGATCAAGTCATACTCGGACCGCAAGAAATGCTCATTTTTCGACATTTTGTACAGCATCTCAGCTCCTGGATTGACGCAACCGACCCGGATCGTCTATTCTCGGTCCTCGTGCCCTCCATGGCGCTGAGAAATAGCGGTCTGATGTCTGCGATCCTCGCGTTTTCATCCCGACATCTATCTCTGCACCCAGTCACTGCAGCGCAGCTTGGCTTGGATGAGCTGGGTCGAGATGTGGGTGTGGAGTACTATCATGCCACCCTTCAATACCTCCAGAAAGAGATGAAGAAAGTACCCTATCTCACCAGTGATGAGCTACTTGCGACGGTACTTACAATCTCCAGCTACGAAATGATAGACGAATCGGATGGGGGTTGGGAACGACATCTCAAAGGAGTCTTCTGGATCCAGCGCTCGCAACTCATCCACGGAGAGTCGGAAGGCCTGAAAAAGAGCATATGGTGGAGCTGGCTACGCCAGGACATCTGGGCAGCCTTTAAAGATCGGCGAAAGATCCTCTCCTTTTACAACCTGCGGCGACCCTGCTCTGGATTGAACTTCTGGGAGCTGGTGAACAGATCGGTCTACCTTCTTGGTCAATGCGTCAACTACGCCAGCGACGCCGAAATCGAAGCCGGACGTTTACAGCTGGAACTGCGAATCCTTCGAGCCCAGACTCTAGAGGCGAGTCTCGACGAGTGGCACCATCATTTCGCCAGATTTGACTGTCGACTGCCTACTCCCTTGGAAGGAAGCACCATGTTCACGCCTTTGTGGATCAATCCACCAGCCGCCTCGTTGGCCATCCAGGTCCACTATCTATCACGTCTCCTGTTGCTCGAGAACAAGCCGGCAGCAGGTGGTATGCGGGAGCTATCCGTACGTGAGCCGCTGCGTAGGGAAGCGATTGGTATCATAGGTGGTATCGCTTGCTGTACGGATAGCGAGGCGTCGATCCTGGTCTCTATGATTTGTTTATATGGGGCCGGTCAGCAGACTAGGGAATTGGCTGTGCAAGAGGAGATTTGCAAGTTGTTGCACAGTCATCAGGAAAAAGTAAAGTGGCCGTCATATGACTTGTCAGCTGAGCTGCGTAAAGATCAATCTGCAGGCGTGCGGTGATGTGACCGCTTCATTCCGGCTGAACATGCCGGTATACCATCATGCGCGCTGCCTTCACAAAGACGAAGATTTCCACACAGAGAATCGAGCATCTCACCCGAGAAAAGCCAAATCGCGAGAGGATCGGTGGACAAGTTCAACACACTAGTGTCGCTTCCGAGACACTCTCCCGCAAACTACTTGACAGACCCAATRCTATCCGCCACTCTCACTGGCACTCGGGAAAGTTTGTGGCCTTTCCACTCGACCAGGCCACATCCATCTGATGTTCTTGCATGTTCACAACATGCCTGACGCCCTCCTCCATAAGCTTGGTCAAAACCATAGACCCAGCATTGTCCTTGAGGTGGACGTTGTAGTCCTCAAGTACAAGCTTGTTGACATTAATCTTGCTCACACCATGCTCGATACACTTTTGGGTGAGTTGATCCTCGAAACCATTGGTGCCATGAAGCACAATCCGTACTCGGCCATTGACCTGTTTACGGATAGCAGTGAGCCTAAATTCAACCAAACGCACAAGTCAGCACATCATATTCAATCGCACGCTCAAAATAGGACCAACAGACCTAGCAAAATCAAGATCAGGACCATTGGGTCCATATTCGCCATGAATATTCCCAATAGCAGGAGCAAGAAAGTCCACACCCGTTGCAATGAACTCCTCAACTTCCTCTGGTGTCGTCAAGATAGCATCCAAATCGACAGTATCCGCCACCCCATCTTCCGCCCCCTCAATCCTCCCAGGCTCAGCTTCGGTAGCAATCCCTCTAGCATGACAATACTCCACCAATTCCTTCGTCTTGGCCAAATTCTCCGCCTTTTCAAAATGTGACATATCCACCATGATGGAGTCAAAGGGTAATGTATCCGCAGCAAGCCTCACCAATCTCTCATCTTGGCAATGATCGAGATGAATAGCGATGGGAACCGAGGCGCGAGAAGCGGCATCCGCCGCTGTGCGGATCAGTAGGCCATTGGAGAATGTTATTGCCCAGGGGAAAACTTGGATTATTAGAGGTGATTTTCGCGATTCGGCGGCTTGGATTACGCCTAAGATGTGCTCGATGTTGTATACGATTGAGGCTATTACTCCGTAGCCATGTTTTTCTGCGTCTGAGAGGATGCGGATTGTTTTGTTGTTGCTTAGGTCGGGGAGGCTGCCCATGTTGTTGCTGGAGGAGGAGGATGATGATGATGATGGTGTGGAAGGAATTGGATTTTTTTCGAGAGGAAAGGGTTTGTTGGAGAATGTATGCTGGAATTACTTGTGCCTCTTGTCGTTGAAATGGAGCATGCACTGTGTGAGGTCTCCACACGTCTGCTTGTCTGTCTTGAGACGCGAGACGCGAGACGTGATGTACAGTAGTCGAGGATGAAACGCGGCGATCCTCGTAACGAGGGCCCCGGTCGAAGTTCTCGTCACGGTGGATGGTGCGAGTCTCTCCTCCACCTTTTTCCTCCACAAATTCCTCCTCCGCAACTTTTATTAGTTACCTCCACATCCACTTGTTGTGCATATGTGGGTCCACTAAGCTAATATGAAGCACACAGTAAAAGTAACTGATTAACATATATATAAAAACTCTGCATCTAAGATGCGGCTATATTAATAGAGCCTTAGTTATCTATAGGTTACGTACTAGATCTATAATACTCCCCCTTCTAGCTAGAGAGTAAAGCCTTAGATAATCTATTAGATGCTATAATAGGCTCTAATAATTACTCTATTAGAGCATATGCTTATATATATGCTATATATACTGTATATGCTATATATAGCTAAACTTTACCCCTATACCTTACTACTATATATATATATAGTTAACTTAATAAGTATAAAACTTAGTTAATGCTCTAGAGCGAACTATTATCTAAATATCTACTTCCTTCCCTAATTACTACTATTTAGAGACATATCTTATACGATAACTACTCCTTCGATATAGCTATTAGCTATAGCATTTATTATATCTTTTATACTAATTAATGCTAGTTCTATTAGTTATATAGCTATAGGTGCTAGTACTAGTAGTAATAATAGCGGTAGTAGAAAGCGACCTAATCGTCGTTTAGCTTCCTCTAGTTATAAGGGTTAAGGAACCTCTAAGCGTAAGCGTCTTTTAGAGTCGATTCGTAGTAGATTCTAGGATCTTATTATTAGCTAGTTCGGCATTAGTACTAAGGGACAAATTAATATTCGACTATCGGTATTTACCCTCTTATAGGTTCGTAAGCTTCTAAGTACGTATAAGAAAGGCTATAATAGTAGTCTCTTAGGATCTACTATATTTAGGGGAATAACTTAAGAATCTACCTGCTATATAGTAGATAAATCGATTAGTTATAGGTGGAAATTATAAGCTTGTTAATAAGCTACGATTAGCTACTCCTACTACTTTAGGTTCTTCTAGTAAAGAGCTAATACTTAATATTACTAAGGGCAATAACTACCTCCTAACTATCGCTACCTCTAGAACTATAGGAGTTAAGATCTATATAAATGCCTATAATAGGTGCTAGCTATATAGTAACTAGTATTTTACTAATTGCATAACTATAGAAGAGCTCTTCCTTAGTACTTACCTAGAGTATACTAGTAATAATTACTATAAGCGCTGCAGCTTTAGTAGCTATCGCCCGACTTATAGGAATACTACTACTTGTGCAGAATTTAATGCCTAAGTTAAGGCTAGTTTAGCTACGAATAGGGAGAATATCCTTCTTATAGATAAGGGAGCTATAGCTTATAAAGATCGCCTACTACTACTAATATACGATACTTATAGTTGCCTACTTTTTAACCCTCTGCTATTTACGACTCCTAGAGCTACTAATAGCCTTACGGGCAATATATATCCTTATAATAATCGCTAGCCGATTAATTTCTTAAGATCCCTCTCTGCCGTAGGTATTAGTAGCTACTATAGGCTCGTAGCTATTAACTTTAACTATCTAGCTGTAGCTAGACGTAATTAGTAGCGCTAGTATATTATTACTACTATTAGGAATATGTTAGAGAACTTTAGTATAATATAGGATAGTGCTGTTTAATTTAATCCTAGTAACTACCGTAGTAGGTCTAAGGAGGAAGCTCCTAATAATAATTAGAATACTAAGATAAACTAATTTTTGTCTCTAGGCTAGAGTTTCTTATAGGGTATATAGCTAGGGATAGTGCCTTATTAGAAACTATAAGTAGAATAGAGCTTTTAACTAGAGTATGCAGCTATTAATAGTGCCTTATAGTAATTTTGCAGTAAAGTTAAGCCTAAGAGTAGCTAGGTAGAGGATTCTCTAGTTCCTATAATAACAAATAAAAAGTTATAATAAAATAAGTGTGTTTTAATAAAAGAAATCTTCCTCTAAGCTACCTATATATTATATAATAGTATTAGGCGACTTTAGCTTAGTTAGGGCATCTGCAAGCTGCTTAGTAGTATTAATATATTCTACCCTAATATTCCTAGCGTTATATTGCTCCCTATAGTAGTAATTTCTTATAGAGATATAGCGAGATCTCCTAGAGTTTAAGTAATTCTTAACTAAACTAATAGCTAACTAGTTATTAACTTTAACTAGGACTGTTTTAATGCTCTACTAGGTAATTAGCTTAATCTTATTAAGCAGTTCCCTAAGCTAGCTAATTTCCCTAGTAGTTTCTATTAGGGCTAGGTATTTAGCCTTAGTGCTAGATAGCATAACATCCTTTTATAGCTATAATCTCTAGATTACTAGCCTACTACAGAGTTTAATAAGCGATCCTAAGGTAGATCTCCTAGTTATAATGTCTCTAGTATAGTCTAAGTTAGAGTAAGCTTTTACGATAAGGCTAGGTAACTTTCTAAATGTAATCCCTTTGCTAATTATATAGGAGATGTATTTCTAGATATACTTTATAGTAGTAATATGCTTATTAGAGGGGTTCTGTAGGAATCTTACTAAGTAGTTTACTATATAGGTAATATCTAGCCTAGTATAGTTAGATAGATGTTATTATTCCCTAATAATCTTATTATATAGATTATATTATTGCTAGGTGCATTTACCCTCGCTAGAGTTTAGCAATCTTTCTAGCGGGAACTTTATAGGCTTAATATTTAACAGACTATAGGCCTTAAGTTTATCTCTGCTATAGTATTCTTAGGAGATTATAGTTTTACTAGTCTTAGATTGCTTAATATAGAGCCTAAGGAAAAGGTTAGTCTTAACTACCTTAATATTATATTTCTTCCTAAGACTATTAATTACCTAGTTAATATCGTTCTATAACTAAGTAAGAATCTAGAAGTTATCGATATATATAAGAACTAGTATACTATAGCCTATAAAAAGGTATATATTAGAATAGGTTCTTTTAAGCCCTATATACTAAAGCGTTACGACTGCGTTATAGTACTAGAGAGCTGCTGCCTGCTTTAGGCTATATAGTCCCTTTCTAATACAGATTATATATTTCTTTAGGTCCTTAATGCCTATACCTAGATGTTTAATTCCCTTTAGAGGATATATCTATATTTCCTTATCGATATTAGGGTTTAGGAAAGCTATTTTAATATTAATCTAGCTCCGCTTCTACCTATACTAGGTTACTAGTACTAGGAGGATTCTCTCTATAGTAGCTCTTAGGGTTAGAGCAAAGGTTTAGATATAGTTAATGCCTATCTTCTAGGAGTAACCTTTAGCTATCTATCTAGCCTTATATACCTCTATAGTACTATTAGTAAGCTTCTTAAGCTTAAACACCTATTTAGCTTTTAGGAGAACTCGTCCTTTAGGGAGGTGTTTAATTAGTTCCTATTCTACTATGCTAGTAGACTATAGGGACTTTACCTCCTTAGTTATAGCCTTCCTCTAGTAACTATTAGCTAGAGCCTCTACTACTAACTAGGGTTCTACTAAGGGCTTCCTAAAGGCTATAATAGCTCCTTTAGCATTTATTCTTTTATAGTTATATCTAATTATAGATCTTCCTGCCCTCGTCTAAGTAAGTACTAAAGGAGAGGGATCTCTTTTCCTTTTACTAGTAGTCTGCTATAGTATAAATAGCTCTATAAGAATATCTATATCTTCTAGGCTTTACTCCTCCTAAGCTATAAGGCTAGGGGAGACTTAGGATTACTCCCCCTAAGCTATAGGGTTAGGCTAGGAGAATGTTTCCCTATAGGTCGCTACTATAGGGGCCTCTATAGGTAGCTACTAGAATATAGTCCTTTACTACTAGGAGGTAGATAGGGATGCTACCTAGGCTTCTAGCTACTAGGCTAGGATAATTTCCTAAGCTTCTAGCTTAGGAATAGGTTTTATATAGGTCTTTAGCCTTATAGACTAAGCCTCTTATAACTTAGAGATTAGGGTTAGCTAGGCCTTATACTTAAAGCCTTCCTAGGCTTCTTACTTAGGAGATAAGTATAGTTAGGCTTCTAGCCTATTACTACTAGGGGGAATTAGGGAGACTATAGGATTTAATGCCTATAGCTCCCCCTAAATTTTAGGGTTATACTAATTCCTATTAATAAGGTCCTAATAAATAAAGTCCTTATTAAATGTTATATAAGGTGTAAATATAACCTAGTATCTCTAGCCTCCTATATAGTCTAGTATTAGTCGCTATAGGAGGTAGTTTATAGACGAATGTTCCTAAAATCTAATAAACTAGTATATTTCGGCTCTAGGGGCGAACTTAGCTAACTACTAGCAGTTGTTATTATAGATATATGCTTTATAACCGAATCTCCTTATATAGGAGAGGCTAAGGGTTATTTCCTAAGAGATATTAAGATCTTAGTTAAGGTGTAGTAATAGTATACTCTTTATTCTAAGATTTACAAGCCTATTAGTAATATATACTAAATATAATAGTATAAAGCTCTAGAGATCCTAAGGTATTCCTAAGTTAATAACTATTAACCTTCCTTTTCTAAGGATAACCTTATTAGAGGATTCTGTAATACTATTTTGTTCTAGTATATATAGAGCTAAAACATCCTATCTAAGCCTAATAGTATTAGCTATCTTAGTTATAGCATTATTAATAAATTTACTACCTCTATCTATAAATATAAGCTTTAGAATCTTCCTATAAGCTATATGTATCCTCTAGATAAACATCTTAGTTACATTAGTACCGTTACTCTTTAGCTTTATTAGGAATACCTATTTATAGCGGGTTTTAGCGTCTATAAAGAGAAGGAAGTATCTATTACTATAGATGTCTTTAGGGTTAATTAGCCTAACTATATCGATATAGACCTTATTAAGGGCTCTAGCGACTATAGGTCGGGGGTATCTTAATATAACCCTCTATAACCTTATAAGTTTATATATCTCGTAATAGTCTATAGTGTCTGTGTTAATATTCTTAAGTCTAGAAACTTTAAGCTTTGTTATATTAAGGATAGATATGCTAATATAGCCTAGTCTTTAGTGCTAGCGGATTATATCGGCTTTTAGCTTTATAAATGCTATAGTAGCTAATATCTATGCACTCCTCCTACTTTAGGGGGCTTTATTACTATAAGGGATAAGAATTCTAGCATTCTTTAATATAAGAACTCTATAGCGCTTTTGTAGCATTCTAATAGGACGATCCTTTTTATCTATAATAATCCTAGACTTAATATTAAATAATATGCTATACTTTACTAGGAGTCGCTTTATAGATATAAGGTTTATATTAGAGCCTGGGGAGTATAAAGCTCCCTTAAGTTTAATCTTAGTCTTAGAACCTTTATAATTTGTTAACTTAATAGTTATAATACTAGAGTGTGCAACTTTGTTTTAACCTATAGCCTAAGAGAACTTTATAGGTTTTTCCTTCCTATAAAGGTCCTAGAACTATATCTTATTATTAAAGAAGTTATATAAGGCTCCTATGTCCTAGATATAGAGCTAATTATTAGTAGGTCTTAATAAGGATATAGCTATAGCTGCTCTTAAGCTTCTTAATATATTAGAGACTACTAAGCCTATATTAGAGATATTATCTTCCGTAGTAGCGGCATTAGCTCTCCTTCTCTATAGAGGTTTCCTAGAGTTCTTCTTAGCATTATCTTTAAAGCTGTCCTTTTTATCGTCCCTAGGCTTTTTTAGTTTCTACCTAGGTAGAGCTCTATTAGGATACTACTTATAGTATTTAGCATTAGTATGTTAGTATCGGCACTATATACATCTTTTACTATTATCTCTAATATCCTATGTTACTTTCCTTATAACTCTCCTCTATTAGGAGTTTTGCTAAGCCTATAATATTAGGGGCTTTTCCCTTCTAAGTAAGGTAATTATATCCTCTAGGGATACTAGCTAGGGTTTATTAACATAACGCTAACTTCTAAGCTATTTAATATAATTAAGGCTTATTATAAATAGCATGTTAATTATAATTAGCTAGAATATAAGTCCTTCCTAGCTTTAGGGTAGGTTATTAGATCTAACGAATTGCTTAGAGGCTATTCTATAGTTATAGACCTACTACTAGAAGTCTTCGTAATACTTTAGGGTATTATCTCCTATAAGCTTAATGCTTCTAATCTATCTAAGTATCTTATAGATGTCTATAGTAATAATAGGCTAGTAGGTTATAAGGATTGTTTAACATAGATCCCTTATATTCTTCTTAGTACTTCCGAAATTAGGCCTAAGCTTTTTATCTAGTCTGCTATAGATAATACTATATACTATAATGTCCTTCTTCTTAAATTCCCTAAGGCTCTAAAGGTATTCCTTAAGGTTAAGGAAGTTCTTAATATAAGGCTCCTTTACTAGAGGTTCCTATACTAGGTTATAGAAGATATAGCTAAGTATATCCTCTTTAGCTAGTGCTCCTTTTAGTATAGTATTCTATACTAAAAAGTTAGAGCCCTTTCTAAGGACTTAGTTCTCCTTTACTATCTTAATAGTTTCTATTATTATTTCTAACCCTGCTCTTTCTTAGCTCGCTAGGTTATGCCTATATAAATAGTACTTAGGGTTAGTAACGATATAGATAATAATAGCTTCTTAATATAGATAAGATCTATAATGCTACGGTTACGCCGGGCTTATAACCTATTATATATATATAGGTCTACTAAGCTAATATAAAGCATATAGTAAAAGTAACTAATTAACATATATATAAAAACTCTGCATCTAAGATACGGCTATATCGACAGAGCCTTAGTCATCTGTGGGTCACGTGCCAGATCCACAACACCACTGCCCCGTTGTCGATCCATCGTTTCAAGGGACTTTCTGGAATGGCGAACTACCTACCTTACATCCTCCCGTGCCGTATCTCCATTTCCAAGAGCTGAGCTGACTCGTAACGGGAAAAACGAAATGCGGATTCCAAAAAAAAAAAGTCAAGGATCCTATCGGAGCTGGCTTTCAGGCATTGGTAGGTACCATGCTCGTCGTGTGACTGCTACCTTACCCGTGTAGCGTCTCCATTTCCATCACTAAGTACCTTACTGGGGGGATTTCGAAGTCCACTGGAAATGTCTTTTGGATTTGCGATTCGTCTTCGCGCTTCGAGAAGTTCTTGGGTTTTCCTTCTTTTGTTAAGTCATCAGCGGCTAGCTGAGTCCTTATCGTGCTTGGTGATGGAGTATTGCATCGAAATGCTATACTTTCTCATGGCACAGGGATTGCATCATGCTTAGGACGCTTGCTTTCGTGGGCGTACAATGCACCTGCTGTGCACCGCCCACAAGAGCGCTGATGGAACTTAGGTCGATTATACTTCCACTTTGATCTTTGAAGATCATTTGCTTGGTCGCTACTTGCGTTGACCAGAATGTACAGGTACCTTCGATGTTGGCATTAATGTGTTTGTCTAGGATGATGTCCCCGTACACGCTGTGTGGGTTGGTTGTGATGGCCGAAAAGAGAGAGGCTCATCCGAGGAGGGCTACTTACTTTACTCTACGAAGTCATGAAACTCGCCAACGCCAGTTTTAGCTGCGAATATCTCAAGGGTTTCCACCATTCTGAACTGCAGTATCGATCAGACGGATTGCAGTCTCTCTCCTAATATTGCCTATTGAATTGACTGGTTTGACACTTTATGGTGGTCTTCCTCCAGCATGCTTTTGAACATCGCTTCGAGCGCGCATTACCAAAAAGATTGGCCTTCACAATAGCTATATGTCGAAGGGATGTCAAAGAAATAGCACGGCCGATGCCAGCCGCACATTCTATGAGTGCAGCAGATTCTCCCGCTAGCAGCGCGACCACAGTATCAAGTTATGAGTCTGCTTTTCGATTGTTCCAGACAGTCCTCCAATGGCATTACAGAGCGAAGTAACTCCCTGCCACTACATTAGTCCTACAGATCAGCTCCGTCACTTGACATTTGAAATTCTACGAGCTCGTCAGATGAACGTTATTCAAGTCTAGGGTCAATCCCAGAGCTCCACTTGCGGGCTCCACAGCCTCGAGACGCGGTCACGCAAGTAACTGTTGTAGAGTAGTAAGAAGTATATCAAAGAGCAAAGTCTCTCTGCTCAAGAAGCCACAAGTCACTACCCTTACACTTCACCTTGCCAAAGCTACTCGATACACATCTCCCATCTCCCATCTTCCATCTGCATACATCGTGTACATATCCCCCTACCAGCCAACATGACAACCACCGAGACCACCAATGGTTCAACAAATGGCCACGCCGCAGCAGCAGCAGCAGCAGCACCCGAACAGCCCCAAACAAAACTCACACTCGCCGGCAAAGTCATCGCAAGTAAGTGGTGCCATTCCCCCATCTCCCAAAAACCACGCCACTAACCTTCCCCCCCCCCCCCCTTAGTCACCGGAGCAAACCGCGGCATCGGCCTCGGAGTCGCAAGTTCCTGCCTAGACAACGGAGCCGAACACGTCTACTCAATAGACATAGGCGAAACAGGCGAAGAATTCGCCGCCGTCCTAAAAAAACACCCCGGAAAACTGCACGCCCTCCAAGCAGACGTCACAAACGAAGACACCGTAACCCTTGCCGTAGACCGCATCATCTCAGAAGCAGGAGCAATCCACGGCTTCGTAGCAAACGCCGGTCGAACAAAACATAAACCAGCCCTAGATTTCACAACCGAGGAAATCAACCAACTCTGGTCCATCAACCTCTTCGGATCCTTCTACTGTGCCCGCGTAGCAGCTCGCGCATTTATAAAATGCAACGTCAAGGGATCAATTGTGTTTACAGCTTCCATGGCTTCTTATCGACCGAATAAAAGAGTGCCTTCGGCGCCTTATGGAGCTAGTAAAGCTGGAGTGAGGAATATGACACATACCCTTGCTATGGAGTGGGCGCAGTATAATATTCGGGTGAATTCTGTTTCGCCTGGATTGGTGAATACGGCTATGACTTATTGGGTTCCGCAACAGCCGGATTGGGAACAGCAGTTGAAGTATTATGGGGGGATGCCGAGGTTGGCGGAGGTGGAGGAGTTGGGGGGTGCGTATGTGTATTTGTTGAGTGAYGCTGCGAGTTATACGACTAGCATTGATATTCCTGTCAATGGGGTTATTGGAAGTGAGTACACCTTTTCCATCATCTACAGTCGACGAGACGATGCTGACTTTTGTGTAACAGTTTGCTAGATGCAGTCTACAAAAGCCGCATGCTTGATCGCGAGGCGGTTGTTTTTTTTGGTAGGATCATCAGACCACAGCATAGAATTTGGCAATCTCGAAATTCAGAGATTCACCACATCCACACTCTTCGCCACCGCTTCCAGTTTCGGCCACGTCTCTTTGATCTTCTCCTTGATCTCCTCAATACTGATGTCTGTATTTGCGACAGTTTTCGTGTACATGCTCTCGACCACCCTGTGGAATGTTAGTGAAACGGGTCGTCAATATGTCCATGAATAATAGACACCACTCACCGGCCGAATGGACTCTCCTTTCCATAACTCTTGTCAATACCTTCCCTTGTCTCGATCAAGAATCCAAAGTACACGATTCGCAGATCTAGACCAGCTTTCATGCTCTGCTCGAACACTTCCTGATTCCCACTGTGCGGATTGCACAGCTGATTCGTGAGGGTGGTCAAGAGCCAGCAGTCGACCACTCGATCGGGGTAGAAGCTCTGCGGGTACAGCGTGGGAGAGACCTCAAACCTAGTCTTGAGAGCGATCCTCCAAGCTTGATACGTCCTACCCGCTGAAATGTACAAGATCAACAACTGCCGCAGTAAATGTGGCACGGGCTGGCGTGTATAGTCCCACATTCCGGAATTGAGCGTGAGTTTGAGAGCATCCTTAATTTCATCCTCGGAAGCCTTTTCATTACCTTTGTTGATGTCGAAGGTGAGGCCGCTGACGGAAAAGGCCTCTGCTTGTAGTGCTGCCATACGACGTTGAGCTTTGGGGTCATTCGCCGGGATGAAGAATTTGTGGAGCTGTTTTTGATGTCGCTTGATGAGCTGCTCTGCGATATCGACAAAAGCGGGCGGGAGATCTTCTGCGGCTTTGAGAAATTTGTCCTCGGGCCATACGGCGCCCTTTTTACATTTGATGCATTTGCAGCCAAAGAAGTAGGCCTCACGGAGCTCCGACTGTCGGATGGAGAAGGGATTGGTGATGTCGACGTATTTCATGGTGATTTCCTCGCCTTTCTTGATGGGCTTCAACGCACGAAGGAGTTGCTGTGGCTGATTGAACATGGTGGCGACGTTGGGATCGCAGGAATGGTTCGCCGAGCACAGGATAGGATCAAAGCCGATTCCCAGCTTGGTATCGTCGAGAGGACTACTGAGCTGGAGGGTGTTGCTCATGACATTGAAGAAATAGCCACGGGCAATGACTTGGGAGTCCATGTCTGCAATTTCAGGCTCGCCCGCGTATTTCCATGCTCCATATGACAGCATGCCAAAGTCTTCAAACCGTTGAGCGTCCTGCTTTTTGAACTCGTCCATGGCACTCCCGCCGGTTCCCGCTGGTTGGAATTGTAAAATGTCGATGAGGTTCTCATCTTTGTTTTCCGGATCGGCCTTGAGTCTTCCAAGCAGCTTAATGACAGCTCGAACTCCATGAGGAAGATCGGGTCGGTTGTCAGGCGCGAGGACCTTGCATTCATACTTGTGCTCACGCTTCCACGCTTTGGACTGGCAAGTCTTGGAGCAATATCTTACTCTTTTACAGCCTGTACAAGCCTTGGTCTCAATGAAACCGGCAGGGAGGCCAAGATTCTGAGACAAAGAGCGCTCTTCGGCTGTTGTGGCAGCGCGTTGAAAGCACCAGGCACAAGTGTCTGCAAGGCGATCAATGTCCAATTCGGCAACATACGGCCGATTGAGAGAGAGGACGAGATCGCCAGGCGCAAAGTCCTTCTTGGCGAATAGTCCGCGGCCGGCGCCGGTGATGGACGATTTTCTGACTTCGACGTCCATGATGAGTAAGGCAAGAGTAAGGGAATAGTGACTTTGATGGTGTGCTGTACAGTCATCGAGAAGTTCCTCTCGTGGTAAGGTAAGCCCTACCTTAGGTTGTACGTTTTGTTGAGTGGGCCGCAACACCTCCGCGGACATCCTCAGTTCCGTCTCCATTACTTACTATACACTATTTAATTCAGAACACTAAAAAATCCCGCTCTAAACACCTTATGATTGCCGTAAGTCCTAGCAGACTACCGCCTTCTATCCCAGAAAAAGTGTCACGCCGCCTAGAGGCTCCTGATAAGAGCGATATTATGATAGCATTAACCCTAACCCTAACCCTAACCYCATCCCTACAATTTGGATGGCTTTAGTACGTAACATAGCGAACTACACACTTGACTTTCGGCCATTTCCACAATATCGCAGGTAATGTTGTAGTCAGAGCATAGGCTGTAGGCCAGATTTTGCCAAGTGTCAATGTTTTCATGGCTAACAATGAAGCCCTAGGTAGAGACCCCACATGTTGCATCCCGCTTGATAATAAAGAGTTTAGGTTCCCTCGTGCGCCGGCGCATCTTCTCCGTCTCCACTTTGAAACACCAACTTCAACGACAGGGCATCCTTGCATCCATCTCAACTCGATCGACACTCATCAGCGATTTCTACCAAATGGAGCCAGAGATCATGTCGATCCCCGCAGAATGACAAGATGGTTTCCATGAGTATGGATAGATGGAAGGGACAACACGACATTGACGCAATTCTGGCCCTTCTCCTTCATCCCAGCCGCCATCCTGCCGGCTGGTACTACAGCATCATCAACATTCCATGTGCGATACCGGCTGGATACAGACCACGAGACCTTGCCGGCGATCATCATGATGTTTGGCGTGCGATCAAGGCGAAAGCAAAGCTTAAAAAGTCCGCCTGGCGGGTGAGATGCCTCAAGCGGGATTGTCCGGCATTACAGCTTTGACTACCTACACATCGCATGGGTGAAACAGATCGTATGATGGCTCCTGGCTAGCAAAAGGGACCAATCCCCTCATCAGCAATCCACAAGAACACTCGCATCAGTTTTGGTCGCAAGCGAGGCGCATCAAACTCGGTCAGGCAGTGACTGTGGGTGGGTACTGATCACAGCCAAAAATTCATCGGTATGGGTTCCAATGCCATTGATGAAGTAGCCGCTGGGATATCGCATGGTGAATATGAGTGATGCCTCATGATTATTTCGAGGCGATCAGTCTCCATGTTTTGCGATCCCACAAGAAGGCAAGTGACGCATCCACGTGGTCGTTGAAGCGTCTTCAGGTTTCAACGGTTTCTGCGGACCTGCCTTACTCTTGCTAAACAACAAGGATAGCGGACCAACCACGCGCCAAACGTACCCGCAGATGTGGTTAGGTTCCCGCATATCCCCAAGGGCAGGAAGCCCGCCGAGTGGATTACATGTATCCTACATGTGTCTCACATGAGTACTTACCACCCTATTCCTAGTCCTGCGTACAGGAAGCCAAGCGGGATTAGGAATGCCCGGGCTTGATCCTCGTCAGTTGACGACAGAATGAAGTGCGCATACTACTGGATTGGACGAAAACCTACTTCAGTGTGCTTCTTGTATGCGGGAGACCCTCTGCACCCGACCGGCAAATGGCATGATCATGGTGCTCCGATGCAAGTTCGAGACTCACAACAAGGCCCGAGGGGAACAATTCTGAAACTGGTGCTGCAATCGAAGCAGAATAGGACATTCGCATGTTGGTTGATACGCCATGCATTCCAACATGAGTTCTAGAGTCTAGAGGTGTTCTTCCACTGTGTATCGGCAAAATGGCCTGTGTTTATAGTGAAACCAACTACGGACATATGGTGGCCGTAAGCCTGTAGATTTTAAGAGTAGTTAGCTCAGTTACGTAAGTGCTGTACAGGAGAGGTACGTCCCCCCAGCCAGATGGCGGACTGCCTAGCGAGCACCTTAGCCAGCGACAATATCATTAGTCACGTGGATGTAATCTGGCCCTTCATTCAAATCTTTGTGAACATGTGGATATAGGCGGTGTCCATGGTGTTGTGGATTAAGGCGTACATCTCTAATCTAGACCTCCCTTCGGAAGTGCGGCGTCGGATGCCCTAAAACGCTGCAATCAGAGATCCTTGCCATGACGGGCTAACTTCGCACCGGGTAGGGATGTGGGCTTGTCACTCTATGAACACTCGGGTCACTTCATAATGTTGAAACTCGCGTCCTTTTCGCCCCGTCATCATGAGCCATGCCGGATCACCTCGAGCTCGCGCACAAAATGATAAAGCAAAGCATCGAGGCGAGAGAGCGTGCTGCTCCCGATCCAGCAAAAACCGCCCCTTCCTTCAAACAGAAGACACCAGACGATGACACCCGTGGATTGCCCGGGACGGGTGTGGAGCAATCATCCGACCCAGGAACGCGGTCCGTCAACGACGWGGCCCACTCCGAGCTGGATACGGCTGCCCGCCATGCTGAAATCAAGCGCAACATTCAAATTACCTACTATATGATGTTCATYAAGGAACTACTCAGAATGGAAGCAAGTCCAAGAGCACAACGGACATGTAGGGTAGTTTGAACAATGTCATTCGAGCTACCCTCATGTCATTGGGGCCATACCCGACTTGCCGGAAAGAAGAAAACATCGCTAACACTTTTCCCTTTTTTGCTTTTAGGACTACGAGGATCCCTTTTGGCGCCGACACTTTGAGCCCAACGTCCGACTCCACATTGATGATAAAACCGCCATTGGATTGGAAGAATTCTGGGGTTTATCCAACTGCAGCCTGTTCAAGTACCCATCTCTCCGCTTCTCCACCCTGGAGCCTCGCTTCTCGGAACTGGACCCGGACGGCATGTRCGACGTGATGATACCTTATAGGTATGCGGGTGGGGCGGATGACCTTACGCGAGCTGGTATCGTTTCCGCCAAGTGGAAGTTTGTGAATAAAGTAGTGTGGAAATGCTCCGAGTTTACGAGTTTTACTGGACTCAACACCGAATTGACTAATCACTGGGATGAAGAAATTGTCATCAAGGCGAAGAGTTTGCAGGGCCAGATGTGGTAGTCGATGGCTGGAACTACACATGTGTGCTGGTACCTTAATGGAGAATCCGGCCGCAGAATGGAAGCTAATATACCAGGTCACGGAAGACCTTCTAAAGGGATTGGTCTAATTGGACCACCATCCTCCGATCCATGCGACTTGCATCCTCCCGGCACGAGAGTCGGGAAGCCTACACCGTCTGGATCATACTTCTTCGCTACTTGTCTCAAGTTTGCGACATGCTCCACTCCAGACCCCGCAAAGACATCCTCTCCGGACGACACATAGTTCTGATGGGAGGTGGAGGGATTGATCAGCTAGCTACTCCTCAGCTTCCACTCCAGCTCCGAGGATCAGCAATGATCCCCCTCTCCCATCTTGATATATCTGGAGCGGTCCACTTCTCGGATTGTGGTGGATGAGAAGAAGTAGTCCTCCTTTTCTTCCCGAGAAGACTCAGAGAGAGCGTTCCCTCCCCTCTTTTTACAGAGAGAAAGGGATGTATTGCTGAGGATAGCAAAATCCATGGTTGTTACATTCTTGGATAAATGTCTCTGGAAGTTCCTCTTGCATGTTCCTCCCACTTCTCCACGAAGTGAGAGGTGATGGACCGAAATCGGGACTTTGAACTGCTGKACGAAAAACTCTCTTCCGACTACTCGATGGATGGATATGGTCTTCCCATCGAATATGGAATTTTTGACCTTTTTGGGAGGAGTCAAGACTCAATTTGGCTCTTTTTTATCGGGACACGAATGCTCGAGGACWAGTAAGTGGTGTTGATGAATACCTATATTTGAAAATTTCTGACGGTGAAATTTTATGGGTACAGGCTTGAGATATATTGAGGGGTGGTTTTCTGGGCTACTGGTGCGATACCACGGGCAGTTCTGTATAGGAAGAGTGCTGGTTGGAACTCCTTAGTGGATGACCTACGAGTTTGGGGGAGGGAGATGATAGAGGAGGATGATAGAGGAGGATAATGATGAAGGAAGAGGGTGAAGCAAGATGATAGGGGAGGATGATAGAGGATGAGGAGGATGATAGGGGAGGATGATAGGGGAGGATGATAGAGGAGGATGATAGAGGAGGATGATAGAGGAGCAGGAAGATGATGAAGGATAATGATGAAGGAGGATGATGAGGAGGAGGATGATGAAGGAGGAGAAGTATGAAGGTGGAGGATGATGAAGGAGAAAGATGWAGAAGGAGGATGATAATTGAGAATGAAGATGAAGCAACAAGACAAATGGAGGATTCCAACACAAGTCATATCTTGCCCTTCGGACCCTCCCCTTATCAGTCACAAATTGAGCAAAATCCGGGGGACCAAAAACACCTACCCTGGGAGATGAATCATATAGAGGATCTATTCACCCTAGAAATTTTGTCGCAAAAGGCACGGAGATCCAGATCGAAAATCGAAACGCCAGAAAGACATAGTTCTCGTCTCTATCCCGAGGAAGAAGAGTATGATAGAGGGATCGGGATTGGTTGTCTTGAATGACTTGTATAAATCTCACCATTTATTCATTCATTCGTCCTCTTATGCAAGCCCATTGCCCAACCAAGTTACATCGAGGTGTACCAACATGCTCACTTGAAATTTCATTTACTTTACGAGATTTTGTAAAAGTGTGGGAATAGCAGCTACTTTAATGTACCTACTTACTATATAAGCAAGAGAATAAGATATTTAGTTATCCTTGCCGGATTCATCACATGCTTATTAGAATTTCGTTTGAAATTAGATATGGAAGGAAACTCGAAATTCCTTCTTACCTTGACATGGTGTGTTATAGGTTACCGAGTTTATGTAGATGTGCTGCGAGAAACATAGGAAATGAGATGGTAATGGGATTTTTGTGGGGCGGAGGAACTCTGAGACGCGAGATGGAAGTTCTCTTTCTCTTTCTCTTGCTTTCTCTCTCTCGTGGAATATTGTATTGTGTAGACAGAAATATCACCTGAATGAATGAGTAGAGCTCAGCCAGCCACCTACCCATCGGGATGAAAACGATGTTTTCGTCCGAAGAAGAATATTCTCGTCCATTGTAATGATTGAATATTTTTGATGCCTCAACCTCTTCACCTAGATTTGTAAAATCCAGACGCTTGCCGCCGATGGAGTTGTAAGTAATTCAAGCGAGCGAGTCGATTGAGATGTTGCTGTTGTTGATGTTGATGATGTTGTTACTGGGTTTTTCTAATCTCGATGGGTCTGTTAAGGCGGGAAAGTAGTATGCTCCAAGTAGTGCATGTGACATCGCGGCTGTGGTTGTTAGAGAGGGGAGGTATTCTCTATCCCTGCCTGCTTTCTGGTCGATTGATGTGAATGAGGGGATAAAGTGAAGAAATTTGACCGGAAGGAAGGAATGGATGGAACCTTTTGGCAAGTGAAGTGACGGACGCCTTCGCGTCACTTCTTTGTTTGTCCCCTCGACGAGAACAACAACATGACAACAACAACAAAATCATCATCATCAACATCGGAAGAACGGAGATCCAATCCAATGGCCACCATCACACCTCGAGACCCCAAAACCATAGTCTGGACAACCCCCGCTCTACTAGGTAGGTACGTGAAGCACCCCATTCAAAACAAACCTACCATCCATCTAACATCCCTCCTCCCTCCACAGAAAACATCCTCCTAAACCTCCCGACACCAACCCTCCTCCTAGCCCAACGCACCTCGCGCGCCTTCTCCACAACAACAACCTCCCACGCGACCCTCCAAAAGAAACTCTTCCTAACTCCCATAACAAACCCCCAAGACCTTCTAACCTGCCACATGATCACCTCGACTTCGACTTTCATCATCATTCCCTCCCACGCCACTCCGCCTCTCATCCCCGCAGAACACCATCTCCTAAACCCGCTCTTCCCACACACATCAGCTACAGAAACCACCACGACGGTTCGCAGCGCGAGTGATTTGCGCAAAGGACCCACGGAGTTACGGCTGGAGGAATGTGTGAATTTACAGTTGCCGAGGGTGGGAGAGTTTCGGAAAGTTGTGAGGACGGGGAGGAGGTTTGTTTCTTCTTCTTCTTCTGCATCATCATCTTCAGCATCGTCATCTTCGGGAATGGKAAAGGAGGGGATGAGACCGAGTTGGGAGAGGATGTTGATTAGCCAGCCACCGGCTTTGAAGGCTTATCCGCGCGGTTGGGATAATCCCATGTATGGAGGACGGGTGAGCGAGATTTGTCGTTTGACGCCTCGGGGCAAGGATGGAGGGATGTTTGTTATGGTTGGGGGGAATTTGGTGGGAGCGGGAGAGTTTCTGGGGTGTTGGGAGAGGGTGAATAAAGAGCGGGAGGAGAGGGAGTGGAGGGTTTGGTTGGAGAGTTTGGAGAGTGGAGAGGAGGGTGGTGGTGGTGGGATGGAGGTGGAGGTGGATGTGGATTTGCAGGACATGCTGGAGTTGGTGATGCCGAGTGCCAGGGCGATGGATGGGGAGAGTAGCGAGGATGAGAATGAGTATCTGTGGCATCTGGATTCCTTGGATGCACCATTGGCGGACGCTGAGAACCTCCCTCGTCAGGCGCATGTCGAGGATGCAGAAGTTACCACCGAGGAGGTATGGATGGATGATGATGATCACGACATCCTGGATGGGTTCCTGCTGGATCCTCAAGAGGATGAGGTATTTCAGGGACTTTATGATGAGACTATGGAAAGATGCTTGGCGGAGCACAAGGAGATGATGGCTACGATGGAGAGTTGTGAAGGAGGTAGGGAACAAGAGGGAGAGCAAGACATGGAGATTTTACGGGTTACACCTTCTCCTCCTCGAGGTCGTCGCTCGGGGGATGATGTGAGGCAGAGTCCATTTCTTCCGAGTAAGAGGTTTCGAGCTTCCAGGGAATGATGGACGGATGTACCGATGGAATTTTATGGAAAAAAGGTAGACTTGGTCGCTGGATTGCTCCACTTACATGTACTTGCTTTCATTCATCATCGTCATCATCACATCTTACAGATCATCCTTTTCTTCCCTTCCTCCCCCATCATTCAACACAATACATCTAATACGTGTAGAATCCCTTTCCACTCTTCTTCCCCAACCACCCGGCATCCACCATCTGCCGCAACCTCACCGCGGGACGATACTTGCTGTCGCCCAACTGTCCATGCAACACCTCCATAATCGCCAAACACGTATCCAGCCCAATGAAATCCGCCAACTGCAACGGACCCATGGGTACATTCGTCCCATTCTTCATGATATCATCAATATCCTCCCTCCCTCCCACGCCCGTCTCCAGACAAATGACCGCTTCATTGATATACGGCATCAGAATGCGATTGGCGAGAAATCCCGGGGAATCGGCGGAAACGGAGGGGATTTTCCCCATTCGTTTACAGAATTCCACTGCTGTCGCGAGAGTTTCGGGGGAAGTTTGTAGGGCGGAGATGATTTCGACACCTTTTTGTACGGGAACCGGGTTCATGAAATGTGTGCTCACGACGCGGGAGGAAGCGGAGAGGTCGGTGGGATTTTGAGGGTCGGAGTTTGTGCTTGCTGCCAGACGCGTGATGCTGATGGATGAGGTGTTTGTTGCAAGAATGGCATGTGGGGCACAGACTTGTGCCAATTCGGAGAAGATTTTGGATTTGAGGGTGAGGATTTCGGGGACGGCTTCGATGACCATGTCTACGGCTGAGAGGTCGGAAATTTGGGTGGAGGTTGTGAGGCGGTTGCGGATCTCGTCGGATTGGGATTGGGTGAGTTTGGATTTGGAGACGTCTTTTGCTAGGAGCTTTTCGGCGAAGGAGAGGGATTTGGAGAGGGAGGTGGGGGAGGTGTCTATCAGGGTTACGGGGACGGCGGCGTTGCGGGCGGCTACGAGGGCGATTCCGAGGCCCTAGATGGGGGGTCATGTGTTCGTGAGTGTTGGTTGGGGGGTTGGGGATGTATACTATACCATTTGACCTGCGCCTATTACTCCCAGACGATGAATGGTTGCGGGTTGAGCAGATGCGTCGGCGGAGTATTGACGCGTTGTTGCAAGGAGGGCACGCTGGAAGGCGGCGCGAGGGGCGCGTACTGTCCTGATGGCGAGCATGGTGGGCAGACAATCAATCAATCAATCAATCAATGCGTGAAGACTGTGGGATTGTGGGATTGATGGGATGGTCGAGATGATATGAGGTCACCTTTCGAGCTTTCTTCAGAGAGAGCTGTGCTGCTCGGCTTAAAAACAAACCTGACCTGTGATCTTTTGCCGAATTGCCGAGCGATGGGATCAATCGATCAATCAATTCATTTATTGACTGATTGATTGATGTTGATTTTCAATGTCTCATGCATTACAATATTTCATACATTGGACAGAGTATATGTCTTGTCTCATTCATTCCTGCCATAGGTATACATCTCATACCACTTCCTCGTCGGCATGTAAGAGCTCCAATGCACATGCATGTTTCCAGCGCCGAAGTCGGAACATTCTTCAGCCCGAGTCTCATCCCATCTTGCCCATCCATCCATCCATCCATCCATCTCGCTTGTCTTCATGTTGCTTTCCTTTCCCATCAACGCCATCGCTTAAAATATACAGCAAAAAGTCCCATCAGTTCCAATGATCCAATGCGATGAATCAATCTCCCGCTTTCCCGAACAAAAGACGTCAGCATCCTTGGCTGTGTGTAGTGGCACCACGATATGCCTTGTCTGCCGCTGTGCAACAACAACATCCCATCCACGAAAGAGGTGAGGGAGAGGAACATCTCAACCCTTCCATTTTCCAGGTTTTCCAGATTTTCCCATTCCCTCGGTTTTCAATCCCGTTTCTTGTCTTCCATTTTCATTTCTCCCAATCGCATTCTGAACCTCAACCCCGTAATCGAACAGTCAAAGGCAACAATGCCAAATCCGCCATGGTTTTGGGAATTCTCATCGGTGCTACTACGGGCGCAGGCATGGCGGGAGCTGCGAGAGTGGTGGTTGTTGTTGTGAGGGCTGTTATTAGGAGAAGGAGGAGGGGTTGGGTGGTGAATTTCATTGTTGGTTGGTTGATGTGTCCTGATTGGATGATTGACTGAAGGGTGGATGGATTCCAGGTGGTAGATGGTCGGTGTCGATTAATTGTCTGTCTGGTTCTTGTGTTTTTTTAGTTTGGTGCGTTGGTATCTCGAGCAAGTTGACGAGCGAGTCAAAGGGTACTCCAATATATATGGAAAACCTCTCTGATGATGAATGATGATGCTAATGATGCATATATAAATGTATATATGCAGTGAAACGCCGCACCAGAAATTCAGCCGAACGTTTCACCACTCCTCTCAACATATCCTGCCACTTGCATGTTGGTYTTTTTCCTTGACATGATGAGAGGGGCAGAGTCAGGGTACGTTGAAAGACGGGGATATGGTGAAACATGTCCGTCCGTCTTATGGAAATGAGTCGGGGGCTATATCTGGAGATTCCATTTCCTCGCCTGAAAACAATTCCATCCAAATTATCTCCACGCGAAGATGTGGATCTTGCTTGTTATCTCGCGGGCTCAGGATGGAAGATGCATCGTCTTCAAATTTTGAGAGGAGTTCTTGGGGCGAGGTTGCCTGTGCGTGATTTGAACGATGGGTTGTCTGTCCGTCCGGCGACACATGAGTCAAGGTTGCCGTGCGTGCTCTGTACCAGAGAAACGTCATGTCTATACAACGCAACACCTTACCTTTCAAACCTCTCTCGGGAAGAAAGAGTCAGGGAGTTCTTTATCTATGCCTCGTTGAGAAAGTGCCAATGTGTCACGCRGGGTTTCTTGCCGAGACGTGTGTTATGTTGTGATGTGATGTGTATCTGGTTCGCCGCATGTCGGTAGTTTGAGTCAGGGTATGTGGCGGCGACAATGGAAGAAAGTTTATTTGTGGGCCGGCGGTGTCGTTTTTCCAGGTGCGGAAGATTCGGGGTTTGTGGGTTGGTATATATTTATATATTACTTCACGGTGATGTGACGGTGGAGATGTATGGATGGAATATCTTCTCGTGTTGATGATGCTGTGGGATGTTCAATGGCGGTGTTGAGGGGAATTCAATGTCGGGCTTTTTGTTGGAGATTATCTGCGCCATTCATCTCCTCTATTTCTTAGGTATCTATCCAAGATGTTTCTTATCCAAGACAACACTCATCTTTTGAATAACTCTCATCACATCTTCGAAGTAAAGTCTCCCTGCAATTTCACGATCTGTGATTAGTTCCTATGGAGAGGAAATTGCTGAGATATTAGCCTTGATATATTATCTTTCAGGTCTTTTCCTGGGAACTCGCTCTGTTGAATGTACATGTACTTCTCAATTCATCATCATTTTCATCAAATGCTTCGAAATGGCTTGAAAGCTCCAAAATAATTGAGATGCTTCAGCTACTGGTACGTTTCTCGCCGATACCTGTCTACATACATTATTACCAGGCTGCGAAATAAGAGCATCCATTTGTAAACCGGGAGTGTTCAATTTCTGATAGCAATGAAGTCAGCAGCATTGCCATGAAATCGCTTCCTTCACATGTATTTTCCACGTTGATGGGCGAGGAGTGTATCGCGGGTATTGGAATTGCAATAGCATCCGGTCTCGTTGGAATACTAGACCCGGAATTGAGCAGGTCATTAGCATTTCCAGAGCTTAAAAGACCATCTTGTCTTGATCTTGAAGGTCATGTAATGTCATGTTGTTATTTATAGGAGAGTGCGGAAGGCAGACGGGAGATGGAAGACGACGTGCATGCTCAGTCAGCAGGGCAGCCCCACATTCGACGCGTCCTCGGCGTCCGCGTGCGTGTCGCGACTAGGTAGGTACCTTAATCATCTGTCCCAGAAAGAAGTGAATTTCCTCCCCCAGTCCCCTCAGATGGAGGTGTTTGAGAAGAGCTCGACGGTCGACCCGGAAGTGCGAGCGTACATCTCATCGTTGGTGAATGCGGTGGGAGGAAGCTCGACGGATGACAGTTCCTACCAAATCGGAGACGATGCGGTGGCCGTGTTGAAGGATCTCCAGCGTTGGCTGCGATTGTACGATGAAAAGACCAATCGACTGGATGTGAAGCGGTGTTTGGCCGAGGCGAATCTGGTGCGAGGGGATTTGTTGGAGATATTGGCGACATGGCGCGAGGAAGAGCAGGATGGGAACAAATTGAAGGCGAAGTTGGCGTTGGCATGTCTGGAACTTCTGGTGCCCTTGACGTGGCCGTTGGTGTTGGAGGATGAGACGGCGACGGTCAATCATCACCGACATGTCCCCTACCTCCAACTGGCGCAGGTGGGATACAAGAGGGCCGTCTTGCAATTCGAGGATGCCCCCATCCTCCGAACGGCGGTGCGAGTCGCCATTCCCGCCATGGCCACTCCGCGAAGGGAGAGATCGAAGCGGGATGAGGGAATCATCAAGTTGATGCTCTACTTCTTCCGCAACCTGGCCATGATCACCCAACCCCAACATCTTCCCTCTCAGGGCGATGAGAATGAAGTCAGCCGATCCACCACCATCGACACCTTCCATCAGCAAGACATTTTCAGCGTCTTGTTGACCGTGGGATCCAGCATGGGAGAGGAATTTCAAGAACAGGACGTCATCCTGTTGGAGATTCTCTTCCACCTCCTCAAAGGCGTCGATGCGAGGAAGCTGTTCATGAAGAAGGAGCAGGTTAACAGCGAGGAGACGACGGAGCTGCAAATGTTGATGCAAAAGGAAAAGGCCATGCTGAACAGCTACAAGAAACACGCTCCCACCCGACACAACCGCTTCGGCACCATGATCTGGCTGAGGCGGGATGACATGAAGAATTCCACCGTCTCCGGCCAGGCCAGCATCACCAATGAAGCCACCACCCTCCACCAGATGGATGCCAGTAAGAAGTGGAACAAGCCGCAGTATCGGGGGAAGCTTGCCCAAGAATTCGACGAAAACTCCGAATTTGGCATGCGTACTGAATTGACCGACACCGCAAGAAATCATTTGCGACATTTTGTGGAAGATTTCTTGGATTCCTCCTTCAATCCCCTCTTCGTCTCTCTCCGAAAGGCGATGGAGAGAGAGGCCGATCGGGTGCAAGACATGCATCGGAAGCAGTATTTTTACCTCATCTCCTGGTTCCTCGCCGCAGAGGCCGCACGACGAGATCAATCAACAAGGGACAGTACGTGGAACGCGGACCGTCCGACACAGACCAACCCAGAAGACAACACATTTGCATACATCGCTGCCGTCCTCGATCAAGAAACTTTTGTCCTCTTGAACAGACAGATGCAGGCTGCGCTTGACAACAAGAGTTGGCAGGATCTTCAAGCCACTCTCCTCGCATTCACTCGCATCCTCTTGACCGTCCAGAGCATGGCGGAAAGTAAAGATGAGGAAGATCAGGAAATCGCAGAAAACATCCAAAACCGCATCTTCTACGAAGAAGCCACCCACGATCGCATCGTCCAGATCCTTCGAGGCTACACTCATCAGGGTTTCGCCTATCTGGATGCCATCACAGAATGTGTACACGTCTTCGTCCGCATGCTGGAACGCTACAGCAAGCAAAATGCAGACCTGCAAATCCGATCCAAACGTCGTGCTCGCAAAAAGACGGCAAAGTCGGCAAAGACGACGGTTGGAGATGATGCAGAAGACGCCGCCGACCAAGCCGCCGAAGATGAAAGAGATGCCCACCGTGCCGTCTCCGAGCGAAAGTTCGATTTCGCTCGCTTCTCTGCAAAGTTCCTTTCCCAGCAATGCGTCAACGCCTTTATCGCTTTGACCCACTACCACCGAGACCTCACCCCCGTACAGATGAAACGCGCACATCGATTCTTCTACCGCTTGGCCTTTAAACATGAACTGACGGTTCTCCTATTTCGAGTGGATATCCTACAACTCTTCCACAAAATGATCAAAGGCCCGGAAGGATTGGATCCCCACATGGAAGGCTTCAAAGAATGGGAACAGCTCGTTCAACAAGTCTTTCGAAGATGTATCAAGTGGATCGAACGGCCCAGCGACGGTCAAGGATGGAGAGAAGCGGCTGTTGTGGAGATGCTGTTCAGTAAGATTCCCGCGACCATGTTCTATCTTCAGAATGGGTATGAACGAGTGGTGGAGAAGAGAGCACCGCGCCCACCTGCCGAACTCGAAATCAAGGCCAGTGTTCCCGAGCAGCAGAGATTGGCTGTCGCGGTCTCCATGCTCATCGAACAGGCCAAAGTGGGGGAAGTCAGCTGGGTGAAGGACCAACTCAAGAATGCGCTACAGGAACGAAGAGCCTGGCAGGATGAGCAGAATGCGAGAGATATGGGTGTGGATGAGACTGCGAATCTTCCGGAATCTCTTCCCGCACCTTCAATCTTCATCAACCCTGATAATGAAGAGCGGAAGTTGGCATTGTTCAAGGATAAACATCTCCGTTTACTGCTCACTACATTGGGATTCCAACGTTTGGGATTAGCGGAGGATTCGGACGCTCAATGGATCATCCCATCCGACCTCTCGGCGGAGAAGATTGAGGAGGCATTGGGAAGAATCCAAGCCGCGGAATTCCATCCTCCAACATTTGACGACGACAAGACTGCTGCTGATCTCATCAAAAATAAGTCCTCGACGCGCCCCGCATTTCTCGATGATGATGACGAGTCGGAGGGAAGTGGAGGAGTGGATGATGCCATGTTCCCTCCCAATCTCAAGGAAAAACGCAAAGCTCCGGCTGATGATGGGAGTGAGTTTCCGCAGAAGAAGAGGAGGAGGAGGAGAAGGAAGAACTCGGATGCTGGGGAGCAGCTCACGGAAGCGGAGGTGGAAGCGAGGAGACGCGCGCGGGAGAAGAAGGAGCGGGAGAAGAATTCGCGGATCAAAAGTCGATTATATGTCACGCGTAGTGATGATGAGAGTGATGCGGAAGGTGATGCGGAGTTTTTCCGCTTGGAGGCTGAGAGGGGGAAGAGGACTGCCGGGGAGATTCGGAGGGCTGTGGCGGGGCTTGTTGCTGGAGATGGGGGAAAGAAGAAGAAGAAGACGAAGAGTGCGGGGATGGGGAAGACGACGAAGAAGAAGAAGATTCTGACGAGTGAAGAGAGTGGTGAGGAAGTGCGGGAG
>NW_019716256.1:1479399-1489339 GCF_900074925.1 Ramularia collo-cygni | reverse complement strand
CCCCCCCAGTATAACAATCCCCCCCAGTCTCAATACCCTGATATCCAGCCTCGCGAAACGCAACCGCTCCAGTCCAATTCGCTTCAAGACTCAAAGCTTCTCCTCCTAACCAATTACACCGAGAATCTCGATCTCCATACATCATAGCGACTTTCACGCCCTTGTCGAGTAAAAAAACTCGAGACTTTTCATCCCTGAGGTACGAATCGCATCGCCGGCTGACGAAATTGAAATTTTGGGAGACGAGGGGCGAGGAAGAGGTGAAATTCACGGGCACGCCGAGGGATTGTTGTACCCATTCTTGATTKAAAAAAATCCTATGAGATTTCGAGGTGGGAAAGGTTCGGGATTGAAATGTGCGATATCATAGACGCTTCGATTGCTTGCGGTATTGAAGGGTCCGTCGATGACGGATATAGCGCAGGTAATGAGGGCGGTTATGCAGGCTGTGTTGACTTGTGAGTTGAGACTGAGGGTTTCTGGGTCGTGTAGATCTCCTAGTTGTCTGCATTGGAGGATTTGGTCGCGGCAGCCGTTGTTTTTGAAGTAGGAATCTTTGGCTTCGTTGAATGCTTCCTTGGAGATGATTTGGAGGTTGTATGTGTTGTTGTATGCCATGTCCGCGTACCATTCGGCTTGATACAACATATCTGCACAGCCATTCGACCAGCCGATGGTGTCGATGTCGAGGAGGATGTAACCTTTTGGAAGCTCGCCATCTCTTATTTTTTTATATTTTGCCGTTCAAAGTACTCGGCAGTAGAAGGTACAAAGAACCCTCGGTATGAATTCCCCCAAAGGGAGACTCGTTTGTCTTGGGTTTGATATTCAGGAAAGCTCCCGAACCACGCCTGGGAAAAGTGCCAACAGATCCGAGCCGCGATGGCTGAGTTCGGCGCAGTTCTATCAGATCTTTGGCTTGGGAAGGTACCGTAGAGGAAAGTCTGGTTCTCAGCTGGAATATGGCCATTGTGTTCTTCGAAAGACATGATATCAGGACCCCCAAGAAGATTCAGAAGTACTGTTGACAAGAGCATCGTAGGAATAGCCAGCACCGGTAGGTTGATCGACGTAGAGCATATTCACATACTCATTCCAAGAGTACGGATTGGCTCGAGTGCTATTCGAGTCTGGAAGTATGGTCCATGGTCCTCCGCCCTGGACCGCTCCATACATGGAAGATTGCCCTGGGCCACCGGCGAGGTATATTGCTGTCTGCGCATTGTCGGGTTGTTGATGAGCTGGAAAGTACCAAAAGAACATGGAAATATTGTAAGGCTCGCCTGGTAGGACATTGGACAGGGAGGATGCGGGAAGATGGACGTAGCCAGAGAAGCCGCGGGTCTTCGTCTCACAGATGAAGGTCTCCTTGTAGGTGATTGAAATTCCATTTCCGCCGGGTACCTGTATGGTGGTCGTGTTTTGAGGGGTTGGCGGATATTCCTGCAAGGATGCATGCTGCTAGAAGGGGGATAAGGAGACAGGAAGATAGGTAGCCCATCTTGCGAACAATGAAACGCCTGCAGGTGATGAGAGAATTAAACGAAATAGAACGCTTGCCGTTCAGCGAGATGTTGTAGCGCCCGCGAGCAGGAATGCTCTATTACCATTTTGTATTTCTATTGAGGTACTCTTTTGGACGAAGCCTCCTTTTGCAAATTTGAAGGCGTCTGCATCCTTGATTTTGCCTAAGATAGTGTCTACAAGGTCGCCGAGCGGCTGAGACCTGTAATATTACAGCTCTTATTTTGTTTCCATTATATCTGATGGCGATGGTCCCCGTGTCCTCGCTCCTGGTTCATTGAGATGTCAGACAGCGGTGGAATTCCCATGTGGCTGTTTCATTAACCCCTTACCTGAAGGGACGAGGCAACGCACTTGACCTTAAAGTCCGACTTGGCATTATCAGAAGACATGAGATATCGATCTGTTTTCCAAGAAATGAATGCTGTATAACATTCGAAATCTACTAAAAGATAGCGACGATATTCGGAGGACTAGCCACGCCTCCAGGGACATTATTCGGTTTCGAGACGACAAAAAAGCTATATCTGTTCAGCTGCTTGCAAGTCGCGGCCAATTTCTCGAGATCAAAGAGTTCTCCTATTGGCATGCCCCAGCCGGCCAACATGACCTCGTGTAATGCATAGTCTTTCTGCGTTGGCCAGGCTTCCCTAGATTTTTGAAATATCGGAGTCAGTTACATCTAATACTGTCTCCGTTAAAGACAAAAGACTCACCAGCTTGGATGATCTCCAGCACAAGCCGAAAAATTATCGAAGAGAAACTCCATCATAGCCTCACTCTGCTCCACTCCAGTAAAAGTCAAAGGTTGCTTCGCTCGGTGCATCTCAATCTCCTCTCTGGACAGTTTCCCATGTGCATCCAAATACCCACTCCTCAGGATCAGAATATCCCCAAATTTTATCTCCGTCCCTTGGTCCTTTGCAACTTCCCGAAGCGTCTCGGCACTAATAGACCCCGTCTCAAAAGCCTTATGTTCCCTACCATTCCTAACCCGCCAAGCGTGATAATCAAGTAAAATCCCTCTCCCAACAATCCCCTTCTCAGCCCAAGCCCCAATCCCATTCACATTCGTTTTTGACACGCCATTCGTCCCATGAATTTCATCCAGCGTTACACCATTATAAAACACTTTTTCCTTTTGATACCCGAAATGTCGCAGCCCGTCCCACTGACTACTTGATTGCGTGTTGAAAGTCCAGACGTCGTCGTTTACGATTCGGGGGGGTTTTTGGTAAATGTGTTTTGTGAAGGATTGGCGGCCGAAGAAGGGGATGTCGGTTTGGGCATCGAGGGGCCAGTCGAGGTTTATGCGGATTCCTGTGCGGATTTCTGATGATGCGGCTGATTTGACGACTTCGTCGGTTAGGCGGTTTAGAGTGCCTAATTGGTCATCTTTGCCGTATCTTATTAAAAAATGTCAGTTGGAGGCTGGCTGTTTTTTTTTTTACTTGGTTGTGGTTGTGGTTGTGGTTGAGCTTACAGGCCCCAGGCGTTGTGGTGAGGACCGTTCTTGTCCAGTGGCAGATCGGAGAATTTGGGGGTCTTGATGGACATTATCGACACTTTTGTAGAATGGTAGGAGAAGGTTACCTAACTATAAGCAACGGCGGGTTGGATACTACATTATGACGAGGTCAATCAACCCCTCCTTGACGTGTAGCGAAGTCGCATGTCGTGATGGAAGTGGAGACGGACGCTCTTGACCCGAGATCGGGAGGAAAGGAAAGGTGCAGTCTTGGCAAAGAGTCTTCTCTTCGTTCTCCGCAAAGTACATCACACATGTCATACACACTCACATAGGATGTGATACAAGCCGCCTTCAAACTACCACGCAGACAAAGATGGTGGCCGCTGACCAACATCCCATTCCGCGGGATCTGGACCCATTTCAAATACCAAGCTTCCACCACTACTCAGCTCCTCATGACTGAGCCAGCTTCGATCCAGCTGCTTTCCATTAAAGCTCACAGATTGAGGATAGTAGCTTGTCTCCGAGAGCCCTGGTGCCGATATATACAAAGACTTCTCAACCGCAGTGCCCGAGAACAATTTGATGCGCAGGGATGAGAAACGCGGCGCTCCAAGCAGATAGATCGGTTGCGATGCTACCGGGTATAGACCGATGAGGTTGAAAACCAGCCAGCTGGGAAGAGCACCGCCGTCGATGTTTCCTGGATAGCCGTTACGTGCATCAGAGTAGAATGTATCTACGGTCGCTCGCGTTTGATTGGCCGTCTTCCAGTGGTGCTTTGGGATGTAGTTGTACAGAAAAGGTGTGGTAAAGGATGGCTCATTACCTGCGAAGCATCAGATCAGCATCTCAAGACTAAAACCATCGAATAATGGGACTTACCGGGATTGAACAAGGCACTGCCGGCATCATTGTTCGCGCCGACACTCGTACCATAACCTGGCAAGAAACTAACGTCGAGTCTCTGAATAAACTTCTCATCTCCACCCATCAGTTCAATGACCTTGGCCATGTCATGTGGAGCAACACCAAACGCCGTCTCCCAGACTTTCGCCTCGTAGATATCATCGGCCCAGCCACACCCGCCGCAGCTCAGAGGATCATAAGCAGTGAAATTCCATTGCCCATCACTATTTCTCGCGGCCGGAAAACCCGAGAATGTCGTGTTGGATGTGTTTGAGATCGAGGGGACGAAGAGGGAAGTATTAGCTTCTGCACTCCATTGATTCTGCCACCAGCTAGACCGTTGCAGGAATCTCTCCACATCAACCGCAGAGGCGTGGGGGAGGGACTTCGCCATGCTGTAAATCGCATGATCATTCTGCGAGTACTCCACCCCGCGAGAAATACTCCGAGTGTGGTTACGAGTGATGTAGCCTAGACGGAGATAATCATCCAGAGCACCTCGACCTTCTTTCGTGGCTCCGTCAAAGGCTGCGGTATCCACATTTCGACTCGGGAGATCATCTGCGTCTTKGAGCAAAGCATTGTAAGCCTCCTGCCAATCAATATCGGCGTGTAATTCGCCGCCGCCGTCTTTTACGTAGGCATCTACAAGCACCATATCTGCGTGGCTGCCGCCTTGTACTCGACCGTTCCAATTGGCGATGCGGCCCGCGGGGAGGTATCCGTCGTGTGTGAAGATGGAGATGAGGCCTTTGATCACCCGCGAATATGTCTCCGTGTAGAGTAGGTGGTAGAGCGGTAGGAGAGACCTGTAAGTATCCCAGATAGTGTAGTGATCGTCGTAGTACGGGTGTTTCTCATCGGTCGTCCAGTATGGATTCTCATTTGTTTTGTCAGTTGGCATTAAACCAGTCTGATATAGTGCAGTGTACAACATTCTCTTCAAAGTAGTGTTCTGGCTGGTGTCGGATCCATCGTCTAGCACCTCAATCTTGCTCAAAATCTCATCTTCCCATTCTTTGCGGGCCTGTTCAACCACGTCGTCAAAAGTCAGAGATAATGGTAGCTCATTTTCCACGCTCTGACATGCTTGAATGGCACTGATGTAAGAAATACCGACTCGAGACTCAACAATTCTTTCGGCTGTTGCGTTGTTTCCAGAAGGCGTCCAGCTGAAGAGTGCTCCAATTCCCATTCCGCTTCCTGCGTAGGCCTGGACGGTTGGGAAAGACCTTGGCACAGGACGAGCAGTGAAAGCAGGAGGAAGCACAGGGTCATACGGCCAGCTGAAGGTTCCGGCTCCTACCACACCATTGTCGGTGTTCTGCGTCACGTACGAAGATGTTGGCGCGAGGTTGGAAGAGACCGGGACGGAGAAGTTGCCACAAAAGTACAGTGTGTGAGATTCGGGCTGGCTCCATCCACCTTTGTATGTCGCCGACCCGTGGTATGAAGGCTGTCCGTTTGGAGAACTATCAATGTGGAGAGTGCCGTGTAAGAACTTCTGGGAGTATGCTTGGTTGCCGTAGCCCGGGAGAGCATGCGTGAGGTCTACCAGAACATGGAGATCTTCAGACGATGGGACTTCGGCAGCGTAATCATTCCCCGAATCCGAGAAACTGGCATTGTCGGATCTTGAAGTAGGGCTGGTTCGATATCTCATGAGACCAGAATGTTTGGAACCTGTTATCTCAATTCCAACGCCATTCAAGAGGGTCGTAGTGAACAATCCAACACTCGCCTTCTCCAACTGCATTGATCTGTTCTGCCAGTAAGTAGTGTTGTCTCCCAGATTAACAAGACTCAAGTCGCCCAGAATCGGCATCTGGGATATCAGACCATAGGTGGGAACGCCACCGGATCCAGAGACATGTGTCATTGAGACAGCAGTAACATTCCCGAGGGGTGAATAGCCTGCATTGCAGTCCACAGCGCTCCCGTTTGGTAATCCGAGGTAAGATGTATCGATCCCGGGTTTGGCCATACTCCACGGAAGACTCGCACCTGGGAAAGAGTTCCCGCCTGCAATGGCGGATCCTGGAATTGATCCCACAGTACCAATGAGAGGGTCGACATAGTTCGACAGTCGTTCGGCAAAAGCAACATGGTGGATTGATGATGTTATGAGAGTGAAGGAGACGAGACTCGCCATTCGTGACGCCATGGTTCGATGTAAAAAAAAACACAATCACTTACAGTTGATACTCGGCGATGTATAAGACCAGACGTCGGCTACGGAGATTGCAGTGGGATCATGCGGTCAGGTGAAAGATTGCAAGCGGCAGTAGTAAAGCAGCCTGAATACGGAAAATGTCCGGAGGTCTCAGAGCTGGGGCAAGGCGAGGTGGAGGAAGACGAACTTACGAGGATGATCCTAGGGTTATTGCCGGTCAGCCGGCTTCTACAGACCCAAGTCCTAATCAATTTGAATCAAGTCCAATCAAGTTCAATCAATATATTGGAAGGGTCCTGCGGAAAATCTCTCACGTTCACGGTACATCTTTTTCCCCCAACATCGGCCCATCAAAGTGTCGAAATCACCGCGAATCATGGCAGATCAGCAAGAGGCATCGTCATCACGAGTAGTCGAGAGTAGTAGCACGCTCGGTACAAATCCCTCCCTTGGAACAACTACAATCCTCCACTAACACAATTCATAAGCATCATCACATGAAGGAGAATCCCCAGCAGCAGAACCTCAGAAAAAATGCGCCAGCTGCGGCAAAGTGGAGACAGTCACAGATCCAGAAGAACAACCCGTATTGAAGCACTGCGCCAAATGTCACACCACACTATATTGCTCCCGAGATTGCACCAAATCGGATTTCAAACAGCATAAGAAAGTCTGCGCCAAGCAGGCACAAGCTTATGCTGAAAGTGCGGATTTCAAACCCAGTGCTCCTAGGAGGGCGCCGCCGAAGGAGAACTTTAGAGGTGGTTTGCAGAAGTGGCAGTTTGACACGTGAAAGAGGGATCTTTGGATATGAGGTCGCGAGGTCTTGGTCTGCTGAGGGGAGAGTAAGCGGGAACTCGCCAGAATGCGCTGCGAGTGAGATGGTAGCAAGCGTGTGCAACGGCGGGGAGGATTACTGCACATCATCAGATCCCGGCCTATCACACTGGAGACGTGTGGGATCTGGATTACGGAAAGTTTGGGGTGTCATACCATCAACAACGAGGCCTCTATCCGTTTACGATGCTGCGCTACAGCCTCTCCTTATCTGTCGATTGCTTCGCTGTAATCCGAGGAACATCTACCCGTTTCTCCGCTCCGGTTATTCCATCACTAGTATTCTCAGCCGCCATCATTTCCAAGCTCTTCCCAGCATTCGTGGCAGTGACAGCCACTTGATCATCCTCACCGTGATGATGATGCTCGTGAAGATCCCGGTGGTTGGGAGCCAGACCATCCTCAACTGTGCCCTCTCCCGTCTCTTTCCCCCTCAGATGACTTCTTGCCTCTTCGGTCTTGCCATCCGCAGAGTTTTTGCTCTTCTTCAAAATACTCCACCCGCCATGCCACCCCACCCAGCCATCCTCCCACGGACCGCGCATCAGGACAAAAATCAGTGCAACACCTATACTCCCAACACTGTAGCTCCCACTTGCAATCCATCCGGATTCTTCGTACAGACGTGACCCAACGGAAGTTCCAGTCAATTGTCCAAAAAACGTAGCGACCATGAAGCCTGTATTGATTCTATTGCGTCCCCTATCGTAGCGATGATGATTAGCAAAGAGCTCCAGTCTTCACAGCTCATCTAATACAACACTCACTTCGGCTCAACGGCAAAAATAGAAGATCTCATAGCCACCGTACTTGAAATCATCCCAAGATCCGCAAAGAAAGCCTGCAGAATCGGACCAGCGACAGTGAAAGTTCCAGTATACGTTCCAATAGTAATTCCCACAAGACACCAAAGAATTCCCAACACGACACTAAAAAGCGGAACAAACCGATCAATCACAAGTCTTGCGTAAACCGGACTGCATAACATTCCCGAAATTCCAACCAAAGCGAAGAGCCCAATCACCAGAGGATTATAATTGTATGGCGCTCCAGAGAGGAGAAAAGTGAGCGTCGTCCAGAAATTGGTAAAAGTAGCGGAAATGAAGAAACTTATCAAACTCGCCTGGACCAGCACGGGATGTTTCGTGAACATGACGAGGATCGACCAGAGCATTTTGAAGTAGTTCAGTCCACTGGGGTTGGTGGAGGGATAATCAGKCATGAATAGCCATAGGAGGATGAAAATCAGGTATTGCAGACCCACGGAAAGCCAGTAGATGGTTCGCCAGGAAGTGTATTGCGTTACAATCCCAGACAATAGCCTTGCGATGAGGATACCCATTGAAAGACCACTCCCGACAATCGATAATGCGGTTGCTCGACGTTCCGGAGGCGCGAGATCGCCTACTAGCGGCATCATGAGTTGGGGTGTGACGGTTGTTACTGCGATGATGAATTGAATGGCACTGAAGACTGCCAATGAGCTCGTTACACAGAGTCCGATACTTTTGACAAGTCAGTCAGCGTCTCAAAGATAAAGATTGGGTAGGAAATACTTTACCACATGGTCGCTGTGAAGAGGACTAGACTCAACACAAATGGTCTTCTCTTGAATAAATCGCCCAGTGGGCAGAGGAAGAGCAATCCAACGGCATAGCCAGCTTGGGCGAGCGTAGGGATGATGCTCACATGAGCGTAATCCACTCCAAACTCTTCGGCAAGAATGTTGAGGATAGGGTGGCTGTAATATAGATTTGCAACTGTAATTCCTCCAGCGAATGAGAAAATTAAGTTCAGTGCCGTCGAGAATTTGGGAGGTTTCTCCGCATCCCATCGACAATTTGGAGGTGTCCATGTTATGATAGTGTATGCCCGTTTCCAAATTGACGGTCTCCCAGTATCTTGAGAAGGACTTGGTTGCTCAGACTCATTGCTTGTTAAGCTTAAAGTGGTTGTTTGCTGTTTCTCAGTGGCTCCGAGATCGGCATCCGCCGATAAGTTCTTGTCGATGTCGTTTCCCATTGTCGAGATCGAGATCTGCACGCTGGGGATAGAAAAATGAACTATAAATCGTGATCGATATACATACCGCTCCAACCAAGTAATGTGTTAGATGTTGAGGGATTGTAATTAATGTGCGGTGTGTAGATCATGGTAGCAAGGCCGATATCTACCCCGAGATACGGTAGTACATTAGTAGAACTATTGCCGTGGAGTACGGTGGACTTTTAGCGACTTCCCTGCAACAACGCGATCTAATATAGCTTAACGCCACTAAGTGGAGTAATTTCACACCTYGCTTATTGATTTAATTGCCCGTACAATTATATATAATAAACGTCGTTATTTGCTTATATGTGTGTAATATTACCGTCCCGTTATTACTTAGTTACCGGTCCTAATATATAACGGGTTTCGGTTACTTATATCTTACTTTAATGCTGCTATTATGCATATGCTTCTACTAGTAACTTATTGTACGCGTAAGAGTAATATTTATATACTATAAGACTCTTCTCTCTACCCTTCTACCGTCTCCCCTAGTCCTCCTAATAACTACTACATTTAATACTCTAATTAGTACTCTTACTACCTATCCTTCCCTCTTTGCTCTATTCTACCTCTCCGTATAATAACCGAGAAGGAAGTTCGCCGCTTCGGTATAGGCGACGTCGACCTATAGGATATATACTACTCGTYRGACGATAATAGTAATCTATACCTTRTAGTTAACGACGATAATATAAGTAAAGATAATCGCCTTGCCTAGACGAGACTAACTAGTATAATCTAGCTTAAGACTAGTAGCCTCTATATTACTAAGGAATAGGCGGAGATAATCGATRCGGMGAGTAGCTACGCCCCGAAAATTAAGAAGACCTAGGACCCGGCGAAGTAGATAATRCTTAGAGACCGTAAGAATACTATAGACTCGATAATTATCTAGAGCCGGTTAGTACAATTACTTCTAATTAAGATCCGAGCATCCTTACTAATAGATTCGTAGCGGTAATATTATTAACTAG
>NW_019716256.1:1475079-1479019 GCF_900074925.1 Ramularia collo-cygni | reverse complement strand
CGAAGAAGGCGAGCCGTAGTAAGGGAAAAGGCAAATAGTAGAGGCTATCTCCTCCTCTAGGTAGTATAATAGTACTAAAGCGAAGAAGGCGAGCCGTAGTAAGGGAAAAGGCAAATAGTAGAGGCTATCTCCTCCTCTAGGTAGTATAATAGTACTAAAGTGGTTTTAGAGGTAGGTATAGAGCTAGCTCTAGAGCTTATTATTTCTTTCTCTCTCCCCTTTTCCTTTTATAAGATATTCTATTTCCTTTATAGAACTAAATTAATAATCGGAGTATATACCCTTTCTCTAGTACTTTTTTTAATGATACGGCGACCACCGAGATCTACACTCTTTCCCTACACGACGCTCTTCCGATCTATTTCTTTCTCTCTCCCCTTTTCCTTTTATAAGATATTCTATTTCYTTTATAGAACTAAATTAATAATCGGAGTATATACCCTTTCTCTAGTACTATTATACGGCTACTATTTATAGAGAGAAGGGTTTTATCTCGGTAGAATGCAGGTGTCCCTTTTTCTATACTTTATATTTACTTTACTTATTTTTGAAAATAAGACTATATCGCTATTCCGCCTCTTATATTCCTCGAGTATACTATTATTCCCTTTTACTATTATACGCATACTCCGTAAGGAGAAAGCACAAGATATTTGTAAAATAGCTAAGTCCCCGTTTTATTTACTTTATATATTCTCTCCTAAGTAATAATACCTACCGGGGAGCGAGTACGTATATTACGTATTACTTACTTCCGACCGGTATAAGTAGTATTAGGTACTATTATATATATGCTAGACAGAGCTTTATAGTAGTAACTATAAAACAGCACTCTCTTTTAAATTCCTTTTCCTTATACCTTTACTAATATTCTACGGCATTAAATATAGTAATTAACATCCTTTTACTATATTAATACCTCTTCCCTCCTCTGCCCCTCCCCGTATAAAGCGCGACTACTACGATAGCGACTATAGAGTTCCGGCTATAGTTGCTTAACCTTAGTATCGATAAAGTAGGAAGGCGTAGAGTCGACTACCGTAGAACTAAAGTAAGAGTTAAAACGCTAGACAATATCTTTAGGACATTTAGACTAACTAGTATAAAATAGCTCCGAGATGCTAGCCTTCTCTTTACCCTACTCCTTTAAGACGAGATAGACGATAAGGCTAGCTACCGGTTTTCGATAAGGGATCCTACGTAGGACCTAGCTAAGCGTATTAAGTATCGTTAGTTATATATAACCTCTCTACTTATCTAGAGCCGGTTAGTACAATTATTTCTAGTTAAGGTCTAAGCATCCTTACTAATAGATTCGTAGCGGTAGCGTTATAGGTACTAGCGTATACCCTACTACTAGCGGGCTATATACCCGGTGCCTAGCGGGTAAGGGCCCGTTCTAGGTACGAGACCTCTATTATTCTCCCGTATAAAGATACTATATACTAATAGAGGYAGYACTATATAATCTAGCRCAATTACTTCTATAATTRTTRCGGAAATTRYAAGTTTTAAGATTAGGCGACCGAATRTAGTTATAATATCTAGAACGAGTATTTAGACTCGTCGATAGAGGAGGAGGTAGAGAAGCTACTAAGTAYAATCCTTAGTAAGACTAGAACGAGAAGCATATCGGCGCTAGCGCGTACGGCTAGGATAGTAGAGTATTATATTAAGCCCGAGGTAGAGCCTAAGAAGAGGGTACGGAAGAGTAYTAGAGGAGGCAGAAAGTAGAGACTACCTTCTCCGGCGGGCTATATAATAGTATCTTAGTAGCGGTTAGGGTTTATAGAGCATAATTCGAGAGAAATGTAATTTTAATTTAGCTCCTTGTTCCTCCTTCTAAGATCGGCATTTTCTAATTATTAATCTAAAATATATATCTAGGTGTCCTTGCTTTCTCTCTATGTATCTCTACCGTACAATTAGTAGAGAGAGTTATCGTACTTAAGACATTTATAATATAGCTAATCCTTAATATTAAAAACCTCCTTCCTAAATAGGCAATATTTTAAAATATTTTAAGGATTAGCTCTACGGATCCTAAAAGTATAAAGCCTTTCCCTATATCTATTATATATATATTTCCCGYAGGGGAATAATTACCTTACTATTATTACTTCGTAACCGARTACTAACGATAATCGCATATATCTAGGTTATCCGCCGAATACGCGGTAATAATAGGACCCGGGGAGCGTAGAGTGCACCTAATAAGTRATTTATATAACTTTGTACGCGTGCGGGTAATGCCTATAAGGAGTATAAGACTACTGCTTATATTCCTTCTTTATCTTTAAAYACGATCTACCTTACTTTAAYATCTAATATATTCTTTAAYACTCCTAYACCTTACTATACCCTCTAACCTCCTCCCTATCTCCTAGTATAAAGCAGAATTACTACTAAATAGCTCCCTATATRCCTAAATCTATCGACGCTAGCCTAGCTAGCCTAGAGCTATAGCGCTAGATYRACGTTCGTAGCGATAAGGTAAGAGGTAAAAGGTTAGATAATAGCGCTTAGGACTRCGAGACTAACTAGTAYAAACTAGCTCTAAGTAGCCGGCTTCTAGTTCGAYCTTATAGCTAGCGAGCTAATAGATAAGGCTAAAGGCTCYCTCTTCCTCTACCGYACCCCCGACTTCCYCCCGATAAAGTTCGACTAGACTATAATAGCTRCTCTCCTTATCTAGAGCCGGTTAGTATAATAGCTCCTAGAATTAATACCGGTAGCTAATAGCACTATAGCGGAGTTAACTAGTATAACAATCGGACGAGRRGTAGAAATAACGAGCGATACGGCCTATATATCTAGTAGAAGGGCCCGTTTAAGGTATGTCTTATTACGAGCAGCCCGTATAATAGTAGYAGAGGCTAATAATAGTAGGAGTRCGTAGTCGCGAAGGGYAGTAAGAACGATGCCTACGGAAATTACGTATATYRGAATGTCTTTAGTAAGGGTAATAAGTRCACCCTAGATCGGACAAACAGGTCTTAAATAAGTGCTACGACCTTCTCTCTCTACTTTRTACGGGGGGTTTAATRCGAGCRATAGTGCGTTAAATAAGTTTAAATATATAGTAGATTTTTATTTTTAGTTTTCTTAACTTTTAGAACCTCTAAATATCTTTAAATTGCATTTAAATCCTTCTTTACGACCTTTTTACCTACAAATATCCCTTCGCTCTATATAATTATGCTACTCTTATTTACTATAGTCGAACATGCCGTAGTCTACTATCCTACTATTAAGAAGACGCTACCCTAACCCTAACCCGGTCCTATTTTTGCCGAGGTTTCTACTATTACGCTACTTGCTTATTACCTTCTATATCTTCCCCCTTCTATTCTACCTATTATACGGCTAGCGCTATTATTATATATAACTATAGGACGTCTACCTAACATTTTAGCGGAGCTCCGACCTAAGGTTATTAAGCTATAGAACGATACTATAAGCATTACGGAGATATAGGTATACCTCGAGACGTAAAACGTCGTCGCCTCCGAACGTACGATCCGTATAATCGTATCGCTTAATAGTAGGAATCGCCGCTAGTCCCTAATCGCCGACCTTCGTAACGACCTCTCCCTCTATATCCGGATCGCCGACCTCTTTTACCTCTAAGCGTTACTAGATCCGTTTATTATAGACGAATTAAAGAAGGACGGTTACGATATTAAACATACTACCTTTATACGGCTACGTCGGCAGCTCGGCCTTAAGTTACGTATCCGTAATATAGAGTTTACGGAGCGTAAGAACGAGTTCCTTAATCTCGTCGTAAAGGAGCTTAATCGCTCTAAGATCGATACGTATAGTAAGGTTCTCCTACAAACATACTTCCGTATAACCGACCGTATAAGGATTACGCTTAGCAGGTAGGTACAACAGTACGCCTTATAGTTTCGGATTATACTACTACTCCTATATATAG
>NW_019716256.1:1466025-1472696 GCF_900074925.1 Ramularia collo-cygni | reverse complement strand
ACCCTTATATATATAACTAAGTAGTATAATAACCGTAATAGGCCTACTAAACTAGTRTTTAAGGAATACGAAGGCTCGAGGCTCGCTCGTATCTTCCCGTAAGGAACGAAGAAGACGTATAGGGTGTTCTTAGTCTTTAAGCGGCCTAGCTAATACGATRTAGATAATTCCCTATTATATATAGCCGTAGCGGAAGAGAAGCTCGTTAAGGCTRYAGCTAGGCTCTATAAAAAAGCTATCGCTAGTAATAATAAGAAGAAAAAGAAGAAAGCCYRATCGGAGAAGCCGAAGGTAGAGAAACCTRTACGTATTACCTATATAATATRCATCTAGTTRCTATRCTAATTCCTAATAGGCCTCCGACGAYAACCTAGATAAYATCGATATTACCGTAACTACGGACGATAGCGACGAAAGCGACGCCTATCTTTTAGCGAACGTTATAGTTTATATACCCTTTCCTCCGTATAATAGTACACCTACTAACGTACGTATAGGTTAAGCCCGAACTAGTAGTTAAGGAAGAACTAGTAGTTAAGGYAGAACCTACCGACGACCGCTAGAAGAAGGAGTTATTCCTTTAGAGACTAGAGTAATCTCGYATAGAGGTAAGTAGCTATAGTACTACCCTTTCTGCCGTAYAATAGATAATAACAATATATAGCGTTTCTCGGTCCTAGCTAAGTAGGGCGGAGGTTCTTCGCGGACCCCCCCCCCTCCTTAAGGGGTTAGTTATAAGCGTAGCTGTTCTTAGATTTCCCTTACTTCCGAGCCTAGTAGTGCGCTACTAGCGGATCGTACGCGTAATCGATTAAAGCGCCGTTAAGAGTAGGGTATACGTTAACTATAGATAGCGTTACTATCTAGAATTATTAGCTAGAGTTTATATAATACTTTTATCCGGTCCTTTAACGGACTTCCCTCTTAGTTAGTATGCAACATAGCTTTCGAATTATACTAGCGTTTACGATTTACGATATACTTATATCGCACCTTTGCCTTTTATCGTATAGATTAAGCTATAGCTCTTAGAGGAACATACTACTATATAATATATACTAGTTTACGACATCTCTACACCTTAGCTTACGCCTTCTTCTCTCTACGCTTTATATAGGTAAATAGAAAAGAGATAAGCAATAGGTATAAGGCAACGCCTTTAGATAAAATTATAAGAGTATCGATATACTAACGGTAACTAGAACAAATCTTTACGATACTATTATATAGCCTAGCACTCTTACTATATCGAAACCTTATGTATAATACGATATAATAGCGTAGGAAACGCTATAATACTCTAACTCCGGCGCCGAGGTAAAGCTAAGAGTAGTAGTGCATTCTAAAAAGCTATTTATGGGTTGTTGCAGGGAAGTCGCTAAAAGACCACCGTACGTGGAGCCGAGTTAAAGAACTAGGTGGTTTAGAACTAGTGGCAGACGAGTATCTTGACGCATCGAAAGCGGCGCTCGATGATTGAACAGCTAATATACCGCTTGTCCTTTCCTATAGTTTTGGCTGCATTCCTGGTCTTTGTAAAGGTGTTTCAAATGGAATCAATGCCACCAGCAGAGACAAGCATACTCGCATGGCATCGCATGCTACTTTGATGCGTCAACACGTTGTGATTCTGTTCCTCTCATCCCAAGACGAGGCAAACGATACACATTACCTCGTTTCCCAAGTCCCCTGCTTTTGCTGATTCCGCGCCAAAGTCAACCACACGCCGTAGAAAACCAAACCGATCACAAATTTGAGCTGGTTCAGAGCAGTGACCACTCCGAGTCGGATGACTCTGGAGAATTGTATGGAGGGCTGCTGTGCTCTGGTGAATCAGCGGAGCCGAAGATACGTCCTCGGATTAGTAGTGCCGTGGGCGACAATGTAGAACCGTCGCTGCCCGAATCGAGGGAACGGACGGAAGCTGGACTAGAGACATTCTCATAGTCACAATCCGAAGCAGAAGCCTCATCGGCTGCCATGTCGAGCATTTCCATAGGTCCAATATTGCTGTCGCCATTGGAGCACTCGGTTTCGATAAGCTGTTGGCTCTGTCGGCGAGCTCTGTGGAGAAGTGCGCTGCTCGAAGACTCGGCCACATCACCTGCCTCTGATTCCGCCGGCAGTATCCTATCATCGATATCGAACTTCTTTAACTCTTCCTGGAGAGACTTGAGCGCCGACAGCGCTCGCTTTGGGAAAGCGGACTGCTCTTTCGCGGGCCACTCCCCATGTACGGTGTCATGCTGCTCAGACTTGACATTCTGGGTTGAGCTCCGAACATTCTTTAAACTGTCATTATCATCATCGCTCCCATGGAAATGATGGACCACATCCCGGAGTCGTAAATGGTCGATATCCTCCCTAGAATGGTAGAAATCGGGCACGTCTCTTTTGAACGGCATCCGGATGATAGCAGAGGCAGCTTTGAGACGGTCAGCATACGATCTGGTTAATTCGCCGAGACAAAGAATTTTGAGCGGCTACCACTTGCAATCTGCCAAGCACTGCATTCCGCATATCTACACGGATAGGAAATACTTACTCTCGTTTTCAAACTGTCTGTTCATTGACTCTTGGCACAGCGCTTGATGGAACGGTTTTAGCTCGAATGCAATTCGTTTGAATTCCTCGTCCTCGGCAAGTCGATGTCGCAGGAAACAGGCTACACAGTAGTTGACAATGGTGTCCAAGACTCTGGTACAGTCACTCATGTGACTAAAGGCATATTCGATCGCTGCGCAGAGGTGTATAGGTGAATCGGGAGAGGAGCATCCAAACTCGCACTGTCGGATGATGTTCACATTTGCTTGCTCCACGAGTCCCGGAATGTCGTAGATGGCTCCAAGGTGATAGAGCTGGCAGTGAAGCAACAAGGAAGTTGGCACTTCTCCGTAAACGCCATCAGATTGACAGATCAGGGCGTAAGATCCCGTGTACAAGAACCGTAGGAAGGGTATGACAGTCGATCCCTTGAGAATCTCCAGATGCAACTGAGGCCCAGTGCTACGAAGCTCGAATGCGGCTGCAAGGAGTGGACACCTTCGCTCAATGACTTCTACCGTGATTCCAGCGATGTGTTGTGCTTCGCCATTGTCGTCGATGTAGGAGATGGTAGCATTACCCAATGGACAAATATCCATAAACGACATCTCCGAAATTGGCCTCCGAGAGGCGATGGGTATTGGGGCAGAAGGCGCACTGGAGTTTGAGCGTGTAGGCGTTACCTCCTCCCACTGATACGCATGGACACCTGCGGCGCCCTTTTGGGGTCTGGATTGTCTTCGCCGGAAGCGAATTCTTGGTGACGCCTCGGACAGCGGTCGAGAATTTGCAAAAGACCAGTGGTGACCCAAACTGCTCGTGGCAGGCTGAGTACTTGGACTGCCAGCCAAGTGACTCTGCCAGTGTGGTGATGAGAACGTGTCATCTAAGGCGCTCCGTGGTGTAGTATTCACTAAGCCCACGAGGGAACATCGCTCAGCCTGTGGGGTGGTAATCTGCGGCACCATGACCGGATCGCTGGCTTCTATGTCATCCATTTCCCAAAGCGCGACATTGGAGCACAAGGACGGCGTACTCTTCTGAGAAGCAAAAGGTAGACGTAAGTCGTCCATCGCGAACTCGTGGTATGCGCGCCTTGATCAGGATCTAGGTATTAGCTCTGCGCATCCAGGACTAGACGGAGCACATTTGTCGATGATGGGTCGTAATGGCAGCAAAGCGACGATAAAAGAACAGGAAATTGAAGCGCTCAGGCTCCAGTATACGTGTATTCATGGTGCGAGGCTGCCTGCCTGCTCTCACCTACAGTCACGAGGGAACGATACAAGTGACATCCCCCTCCTCAAGCTGGTGAGCAAAGCTGAATTCAGCTGAGGCTGCCGCCAATGCCACAGCTGATTGGACGTTCTCTGAAACCTGCGCCAGGGCTGTGCCGCGAATCAAGAAAGTCTCCGTTGCGTTGGGTTGGAGCCTGAGAGATGACTGGATGAAATCTCCAGTGAGAAAAGGCATCACGGGATGCAATACTTCCCGCCGTCGGTCGCTTCGTGATCTCCTTCGCTCGATAGAGGAGTCACAAATGCAGAAGTTGCCACGACATTTCTCCCACATCGCGTAGACGATGAACGTTGATGACAGATGATTGATGATACCTTGGGAGGAAAGGAAGAACGTGTTCACAAGCGCCACGCCAAGAGTATATCTCTATCACGTGACAAGAGATCGCGAAGATTGAGTTCCTTGATTTTGACTGCCACATACACTTCACACTTCACCTCTCCACGCATCGGGGCACTGTGACTCAGAAAACGAGCAGATATCATTGCCCACGATGGTCTTCTTTGTATCGGCTGATCATGTCGACTACATCACAAGTACAAGCACGGACATGCCACTGATCGGGACGGAATTGTTTTCTGGCAGCTCAGATTGGCTGAGCTTGTCAGCTGCATTGAAAACATGATCCCGAGTTTTGCGCTGGCTTGGATGAATGCACCTCCTTCGACCAAGCCATTGGGTTTGTATTCAATGCGGCACGGGGTGTCCATCGCCCGGCACCCAGCTCGAAGAACATCCTGTGCACTCCACATGGCTGTCGCGGCAGTGCATAGTCGAACACACAGAAGCTATGATTAGACCGCAATCCAAAGGCTGTTCCGTGAAAGAGCAAAATAGTTCGGTACATACCTTCCCCCTGCATCACTGACMTTCTGAGGGCTGGATGTCATCCTTACTCGGTGCCAGTGGGTGAGTCTAGCGCTTTTGTCTGGGAAGAGGACTACCGTATTTCAGGTGGTGGATGCTGCGACGATGCACCTGTCTATTCGTTCGCCATGTGCTCTTGACCCTTGAAACGAGCTCATCGCCGTCAAAAGACGAGCGTGACTTCCATCAGACTCCTTTTGATTGGAGCTTGAATCTTGTGCTAAGATTCGTGGCATTAACAATTGTTGAAGCCGTGATGACAGTACTTCAAGCGGTCGTGCTATGGTTGTCGCTGGTGATATCTTGTTTCTCCCTATACCAGTCTTCAGCACCTATTACGGCCAATTCCAAGACAGAAAACAGTGTTCTGGCCGATCGTCCAGCAAGGCGGCTCCAGCACATGATAGCCGGCCCTTGAAGCAAGCCAGATCTGAAGGCCTCATGTGGCAAGTTCTGTCGGATTGTGTTTGGTTTGTGTCGCGCGTGGAGCAAGATCCCAGATTCTTGATAAATTGGAATTTTAAGAAAGCCGAATGTAGACTTCTTTACCATACACCAGGCATATGGAGGCTGGGAAAGATCCGTAAAGGCGTTCTCAGTGGGCATCGGATGATGTTTCGACGCGCTCCCCTCACCTCACATCGATGACCTTTTCCTAGCCGTGCACACGAATTGCGGACGGCATTTGGCGGCGATCTCTGCGAGCCCGAACGTGATGCCAATAGGTGCCGCCATGACTCACTCTGATGCGGTTCGTGAGGGTGTACAATGCTAAAGACAGAAGCCAAGCGAGCGAATAACGTGTACAAGGTAGAAGTGGTGACACTCGGTAGTCGTTAGCGCCTCAATCTAGCCATTAAAGTAATCAAATACGCTTGAATTCAAAAATTCTTATTAGTCCGGCAGCAGCCGCTCTATTATCTAAAGATAATATAATCGTCTCGAGTCCTCTAAGAGCCTTATTTATTCTACTAATATTACTACTACTACTACTACTACTACCGCCCCTATACGATGCCTAACGTAGTATAGACTACCTTATTAAGAGCTAAGAAGGAGATTATAATTATACGTGCTATAGAGTAGTAGTTTAGTAGTAGATAGAGGATAAAATAAGCCTATAGTAGTAACTTTAATATCCTCTACTTAACCTTCGTAGGCCGTATACGTAAAGTAGCTCTAACTCGTAACCGAGTACTAGCGCATAAGCACGAAACGAAGCTATTAGGGCTATTAAGACAGGCCCTTACTATCTATATTAAGAGGTTAATAAAGATAGGCTTTCTACTACTATACGATATAGTAAGGCTATAGGTAGTATAGCTACTAGAGTAATAGGGTAAAAAGGATTCTTATATTAGTATAAACTAGCTAGCTAAATTTATTAAGAACTACCCTACGCTTTACTACTAGTAGGTAAAGGTAATAGACCGTAATCGAATAAAAGTATAGGATAATCCTTAGGTATTAGAGTAGTAGTTCGAGCTACTTAAGAGCGTAATTACCGAATACGCTATTAAAGATAAGGATATTGCTAATATAGATAAAACTAGCTATATACTTAGTATTATAGACCGTATCTATAAGGCTATATATAGCCGTAACAATCCTCTAGCTCTCTTTTTATAGCCTAGTAATAGGGAGTAGGTAACTATAATTAAGGCTATTACCGCTAGAGGCCTATAGATACTACCGTTCCTTATTTTTAAGGCTAAGCAAGTTATATATAGTTTAATTAATAAGTTTACTACTCGCTTTAGTAATACGAAGGCCTACCTTACTATTACGGATAACGGCTAGTCTAGTAAATGTTAAATATTAGTCGGAGGTTCGCAGATTTTTAGGGGTGGAGTAAAAGAGTATCTTTGTTAGAAAGTGCAGTTATAGAATAGCTGTACATCTAATATAACAGAGAGCTAAGTAGCTATAAGGTTATATAACTCTATATAGGGTAAAATCTC
>NW_019716256.1:1463233-1465840 GCF_900074925.1 Ramularia collo-cygni | reverse complement strand
TAAGTACTGCCTATCGGAGATAGTAAGCTAGTTAAAGATTAAGATACTCTTATACTCCACCCCTAAAAATCTGCGAACCTCCGACTAATATTTAATAGGTTATAAGCCCGGGTTTGCCGAAGGAAAAAAGACCTTAACCTTAAAGTAGTAAAGGTTTCTCCTACCTTATAAAGCTAATATAGAAAGGACACTAGTTTCTAGTACCCTATCTTATACTACTAGGAGTTTTAATAGCAGGTTAGATAAGAAGAAAAYATAGAAGACAGATTAGTTCCTAAAGGTTTAGAACATTTAACTATTAGAACTAAGGGATTATCTAATAGCTATAAGGAGTAGAGGACTCTAAATCTAAAGCCTTAAAACATATATATACCCTTTACTTTACTACTAAAGCCTTAGTAGGACTAAGCTATTTATATACTAAAATAGAGGAAGAGAAGGACAGTTAGACTTATATTAGGATTCTAATCCTAATAAGAGAGAACTAGAAAAGATAGTTTAAACTATAGAGGGATAACCTAGAAGGAAAAGGCATCTTCTATAATATTAAGGGATTAATTAACCTAGATAATTTATTACTTCTTAATCTAGATACTAGGGTTATAAGAATAGCTAGCTAGCTAAACTTTTAAAAGAAGAATACTAAGTATAGGTATAAGCTAAGATTAAGAGTTAGCTTAGATAAAGCAGATAAGATTTAATTATTAATAGATATAAAGATAGCTATTAAAATGTAGCTCTTCCTCTAGAAGAAGTATAGTAAGGTACTTATAGCATATACTATATTAATAGTATAATAACTTATAAACTTTAGAATAGGAGAGGAAGATATAGTAAGATTAGCCTAGATATAAATTAGTTTAATAGTAAAGAGAATTGCAGAAGTTAATAAAAGGGAGTTATATATAAAAGAACCTAAAAGGAAAATTAGGATCCTTCTTTTAGCACTCCCTCCTAAGTTTAAATTAACTAAGAATGCAATTATAGCCTAGCTAATACTTACTAGGAACTATAAATAGATCCTACTTATCCTTAAATCTTAGGAAGTAAGGGACCTCTATTATAGGGAGGACTTTGCAATAGTAGCCTTTAGAAGGATAAGAACATACTTCCTCTATAATAGATAATACTTTATATAAGATTATCTATAGCTAGGAAAGGTAAAGAAAGTAATTAGACCTTAGGAAAATTTCCTATCTAGAAATAGGGATTCTCTAAAGCCCGAAAAGAGAAAGATCTCTAGTAAGAAATACTCCTCCTCCTTATTAAAGAGGGTTAAAAAAAGAAGAGACTCTCTTAAAGAATTTAAGAAGGTAATAGAGGAAATAATTAGAAAAGAGGTTTCTAAATTTAGGAAAATAAGGAAGACTACTAAGAAAGCATTCCTTACTAAATAAGCCTAATCTAGGGAATTATCCCTAACCTTATTAAGTGCTACCTTATCCTAATTTAAGGAGGAAACTAATAAGATTATATATTCTTCTTTAGAGGTAAAAGGTAAGTTAACCTCCTTAGAATAGTTACTAGACTCCTATACCTTATCTTATATAACTAACTAACTATAACTCTTTAGATCTATAATTCTACTTTAAAGAAAGAAATAGATTAAGGTTAGGGGTAAATAGCTATAAGCTATATATAAGGGAAAAGCAGTTATAGGAGGCTAGAATAAGAAGAAAATCTTGCTTAATAAAGTTTTGTTTATACCTAATTTAGGAGTTAATCTTATTTCTTAGAATTAGTTTAGCTATTAGTATAGTATTTAACTACCCTAGTTTACTCTAGTATTATAAGATAGAACTCCTATTATCTAGACTAGAATCTAGAATARTRTTCTATTTATTTTAGAAGTTTTAGAGTCCCTCTAGGAGAGGGCTCTTATTTTATTAGTAAAAGAAGAAAAGGAAGAAAGTAAGGAAATAGGATTTACTATAAGARAGTTACTAAATTAGTAGGAGCTTTAGTATAGAAGATTTAGCTATTTTAGCAAGAATCTTCTTAAGAATGTCTATAAAGTAATAGACTTAAAGGATCTAATCTAACTCCTAGAAGACTATAAGGAAAAGTATAGAGTCTATACTCTTATAAAGATAAAGAAATATAAAGGAAAAGTTACTAAGAGAAAACCTTAGGTACTTAAGCTTATATCCCTAGACATYTATAGCCCTCTCCTAAAGTCTAGATTAGGATATTAATACTAGCTAGAARTTRTTAATAACTTCTTAARRAAGAAATAGGRATACCTACTTATTAGTAGARAGGATGCCCTAGCTRCTCTAAAAATCTAGAAGCTAAAAGCTAAAAGAAAAACATCTTTAAAATTAAAGAYAAYAAGATTAGATAATRYACCTAAACTTACTARTCTACTAAAATAGTAGGAGAAGGATTTAGGRATCYACTTTAAYATAATAGATATATATAATTCTATTTAGAATAGAGTTATAGAAAGATCTATCTAAATATTAGAAGATRTAGTAAGGGCAATAATTAAAGAATTAGGAATACTAATTAAGTTTTAGCCTAAAGCCCTAGTAGCCTAGTTTAAAATAAGGAACAGGCTACTAAATAGTCCTAAAGTTAAAGGCTTTAAGCTATTACCTAAAGAAG